>NC_133650.1:273912514-274212514 GCF_009905375.1 Apium graveolens | reverse complement strand
AATGCAATTCAGATGGAGCTTCAGCATGATCAAGAATTGCAGCATAGTTGTTTGGAACAAACTTAGCTCCATCAATGATTAAATCCTTAGGTGCCATGTGAAAAATTGAGATTCAAAAGTGCCTGTTAGGTGTTTTATAAGATGTCTGTATGAAAAACCAACGTGAGAAGAAAGAGAGTAAAAGTAAGTAAAGAGAAAAAATACGAAGAAAATAAAAGATTAAAGAAATCCTCTCTCTATTGTACTTATACTCTGAACAAAAATGTTACCGTTGGACACCTGTCAGACATGCAGTAATAACGGATAGTTACTGGACTCGAGAAAACAAGAATCATTACTTACCCAGTTGCCTGTATTCAAGGAAAAACCATTCCACTTACCCAGATATTCCATTAATCAAGGTGAAACAGTTTTAATTCAAAATTGAAACCGTTCCCACTGAGTTAATTATTTTTCACTGCATCATTAATATTCTGAAAGTAAATCACGTAAAAATGACCAAGATAAATTAGATGAGTAAGTGCTGATAAAAAAAACAGAACTTAAATTAAAACAGAATTTATATGATCATCAGAATATCAATCAGGATTTATCAATGCATTACCAAATATCTTAGAGACAAAATCTTGAAGCAAAAACAAATTTCATTAATATATCAAGAGAATACATTTATGAAATGGAAATTACATCAGTACTTATACAAGATTTCCCTAAGCTACTAAACCTAACATCAACAGCTTTAGTCCTAGCTAAGAAGCCTGACAAAGCTGATGATGAAGAAAAACAGGAAGAAGACAAAATTAAATCATTTCTTCTTCTTCCTACTCTCGACAAACAGAATGGCGAGTCTAATGATTCGCTCTTGCTGGCGGAGAGCTGTCAGTCTTTCCTCCTCCAATCACTCCAGATGGCGATGGTAATCCATATAGAAGAACAGGAGATGGGTCAGTACCTCCTGTGGGACATAGTCCCATATCTCCTCAGGAATGGCTGTGACATGCCATTCCTACTGCCAGTCTGCACAGCTTAGCTCCATATTGAAGTTTTGGTAGTTCAAAAACATGTTGAATCTGACCATTGTGTTTTTGAAAGAAAAAGTATGAAGGTAAGTGTGTGAGAAAGAATTTGATGGGAAGGCTGATGTGAAGTGGCTGCTTATATAGGCAAGAGAATGCCAGGAGACGTAAAAGTATTTAATGTTGACAGGTAGAATTAATTCTACCTCGTCTCCCTAGACTTTGAAAAAGAATAACATTCATTGGAAAGAGGAAACATGGTGTAAAGCGCACAAGAAATAAGTAACAGTGGACTGTTCAAGTACGAATACCATTAATCCTAATCATAGTGACTATTAATCTTCCACTTTAACATATTCAAGTATTAACTGAGACTGTTATCAAATTTTATTCACAGATAAGTCAAGTAAAACATTAGACTGTAATATCAGAACTTAGACTTATATCAGAACTTAACAGTCATCAGTACATAATTTCTTAACTCGAAAAAGGAATGCCTATCTTAGTAAGTCCTCATACAAGTTCTGAGTTATACTCTTCAGAACTTAATCATCAGAATATGCAACCAGAGCTTGTCCTCAGAGTTTGTGCAAAATGACACAATGACTGTTTATCTAAAATAACATAGACCTCCACAGAAATTTTCATCATTCAGATGGAGTGATTAGTGTGTGCATTAAGCTAAATAACAGACAAAGAGTAAAGTCTGATTCACTTCAGTACATCTTAGAAATAAGGCATAACTAAAATTTTGCTAAAGAGCTGTCATTATCTTGAAACCTACTGATGAATGAGTTCATGCTTGAGTCCACCTCAACTGTTTTGTGCTAATTTTATGCATCTTTTGAAATTCTATTTTACAGTGGCTTCTCAGTGTAAGTGAGTCACGACTGCTTATCAGAATTTATGCTATTATCAGAGTATTTCTCCAGTAATCATAGAGTGTGAAAAGTCACCAAGAAAATATTTTGCTTTTCTAATGCATATTTACTTAATACCAGCAATGCACTTGGGTCGTCCCTTCCACATTTTTACTCTAGATCTCAAAGGAGTACCTGATTTTATTCTTTTATCTTTTTGCTTTTTCTTTTGATAAGTGAGGTTTATCAGCACTTAGTACATTCAGCAGTTTTACTAGTATCAGAACTTAACAGATGAGTAGCATTATTCTAATTTGTGACTTAGTAATAAGATAAACAAAGTAAACTCAACTAAGCTCAATTATCAGAATTTGCTAGTGTCATAAGATTTCCACTGAAATAATTACTTCTAACATGGAATCATTTGTTTATTGAAGACTACTAGGTCAGTATCTAGCACAGTTATCCTCATAGGATTGAATAGTTACTTGAACAGACATATCACTTATCAGAGTTTAGAAACATATATCAGACAACAATCAGTACTTAAACGCGTATTTCAATTAATTACAGAATAAACAAAGAGATTACATTCTGTAAATACTGATCATAAAGTCTGATGCATCAGAACAAAACTAGACAGATTTAGAAAAAGAACCTGAAACCATTCCAAGTTCATTTACCAATCTTGTAAAAGTGGCTTCACATAGTGGTTTTGTGAAGATATCTGCTAGTTGTTGATCTGTTGGAACAAAGTGCAATTCCATTGTACCTTCATCCACATGTTCCCTTATGAAGTGGTACCTGATGCTGATGTGCTTTGTCATAGAGTGTTGAACTGGATTACCTGTCATAGCAATAGCACTTTGATTATCACAGTAAATAGGAATTTTGAAATATGTTAACCCATAATCCAGTAACTGATTATTCATCCAAAGAATCTGTGCACAACAACTTCCTGCAGCAATATACTCTGCTTCTGCATTTGATGTGGAAATTGACTTTTGTTTCTTGCTGAACCAAGAAACCAATCTGCCTCCAAGAAATTGGCAGTTTCCACTTGTGCTTTTCCTGTCAATTTTGCAACCTGCAAAATCTGCATCTGAGTAACCTATAAGTTTAAAATCTGATTCTCTAGGATACCATAATCCCAGATCAGCTGTTCCTTTAAGATACTTAAAGATTCTTTTCACAGCTGTTAAGTGAGGTTCTCTTGGATCTGCTTGAAATCTTGCACAAAGACAGGTAGCATACATGATATCAGGTCTACTAGCAGTTAGATAGAGTAGAGAGCCAATCATACCTCTGTAGTCAGTAATATCTACTGATTTACCGGTATCCTTATCCAGTTTTATTACAGTGGCCATGGGAGTGGATGCACTTGAATAATCTTGCATTCCAAATTTCTTCAGCAAGTTTCTGGTGTACTTGGTTTGACAAATAAAAGTGCCTTCTTCATTCTGCTTGACTTGAAGGCCCAGAAAATAGCTAAGTTCCCCCATCATACTCATCTGATATCTTGACTGTATTAGTTTGGCAAACTTCTTGCAAAGTTTGTTATTTGTAGACCCAAAAATGATATCATCAACATAAATCTGGACCAGAAGTATGTCCTTTCCATGGTTGAGGTAGAACAGTGTTTTGTCTATTGTTCCTCTGTTGAATCCACTTCCCAGAAGAAACTGAGCTAAAGTCTCATACCATGCTCTAGGAGCTTGCTTAAGTCCATAAAGTGTTTTATCAAGCCTGTAGACATAATCTGGATATTTGGTATCTACAAAGCCTGGAGGTTGTTCAACATATATCTCCTCCTCCAATTCTCCATTGAGAAAAGCACTTTTCACATCCATTTGAAAGACCGTAAACTTTTTGTGAGCAGCATAAGCCAAAAATATCCTTATGGCTTCTAACCTAGCAACTGGTGCAAATGTTTCATCATAATCAATTCCCTCTTGTTGAGAATATCCTTTTGCAACCAGCCTTGCCTTATTCCTTATAATTATGCCATCACTGTCAGATTTGTTTCTGAATACCCACTTTGTACCAACAACATATCTATTATTTGGTCTTGGCACTAGGGTCCAGACTTTGTTTCTTTCAAATTCATTTAACTCTTCCTGCATTGCTTGCACCCAATCAGCATCTTGAAGAGTTTCTTCAACTTTCTTTGGCTCAGTCTGAGAGAGAAAAGAATTATAGAGACATTCATTTGAAGTACCTGTTCTAGTTCTGACACCTGCATCAGGATTTCCAATTATCAAATCAGGTGTATGTGATTTTGTCCACTTCCTTGCAGATGGAAGGTTTTCTCTAGAACTGGATGCTCCCCCATGATCCATGCTATCTTCATTTTCATTTTCTGATGCTCCCCCTGAAACTATGCTCTCTGAGTTGGAGTCTTCAGTATTTAGATTTTCAGCACTATCAGAACTTGGCTTATCAGAACTTGACGAATCAGAACTTGAAGAGCTAGATGTATGTTCTGATGTTTCTTGAGCTGTGGTAGGATCTTGAGTATGCTCCCCCTGCATAGGTGCATCTTCCCTTGGCGTAGCCACCACAGTTTCAATAACATCAGAGTTCACAGTATCAGAACTTAGACTGTCAGGATATTCAGTATCAGAATTTGAGTCTTCATTTTCAAATCTCAGCTGATCATGGTCAATGAAATCTTCAAGACCAGTAATCTTCTTGTCATCAAAAGAGACATTGATAGATTCCATGACCACTTTTGCCCTCAAATTATAGACTCTGAAGGCTTTTGTGGAAAGTGGATATCCAACAAAGATTCCTTCATCAGCTTTTAGATCAAACTTTGATAGCTGTTCAGGATGAGTCTTGAGAACAAAACACTTGCATCCAAATACATGAAAGTATTTCAGATTTGGCTTCTTTTTCTTCAACATCTCATATGGTATTTTTCCATGCTTGTTAATGAGTGTTGCATTTTGAGTAAAACAAGCAGTCTGCACAGCTTCATCCCAGAAATAGGTTGGAAGCTTTGCTTCTTCAAGCATTGTACGTGCAGCTTCAATGAGAGTTCTATTCTTCCTTTCAACAACTCCATTTTGCTGTGGAGTTCCAGGAGCAGAAAATTCCTGCTTTATTCCATGGTTTTTGCAGAACTCTTCCATTATCAAATTCTTGAACTCAGTGCCATTATCACTCCTTAAAATTTTCACAGAATCTTTGACCATTTTATCCAGATGTTTGACATGATCAATCAAGATAGATGCAGTTTCACTTTTTGTGTGCAAGAAATACACCCATGTGTATCTGGTGAACTCATCCACTATGACCAACGCATACTTCTTCTTTGCAATAGACATGACATTTACTGGACCAAATAGATCAACATGTAGTAGATGATAAGGCTCAAGAATTGATGGTTCAGTCTTGCTCTTGAATGAAGATTTTCTTTGTTTGGCCTTCTGACAGGAATCACAAAGACCATCAGGAGCAAATACTGACTTTGGCAGTCCTCTCACAAGATTTTTCTTGACCAGTTCATTTATATTGTTGAAATTTAAATGAGAGAGTTTCTTATGCCAATTCCAGCTTTCTTCAATTGATGCTCTACTCATCAGACAGATTGCAGAACCATCAGTACTTGTTGAAAGCTTAGCTTCATAAATGTTACCACGCCTGTATCCTTTCAGAACAACTTTGCCTTTAGATTTACTCACAATTTCACTGTGTTCTTCAAAGAAATCAACATGATAACCTCTGTCATAGATTTGACTTATACTCAGTAGGTTGTGTTTAAGTCCTGAGACCAGAGCTACTTCTTTAATTATGACATTTCCAAGATTGATAATGCCATATCCCAATGTTTTTCCAATGTTGCCATCTCCATAAGAAACACTTGGGTCAGCTTTCTCCACAAAGTCTGATAGCAGGGCCTTATTTCCAGTCATATGTCCTGAACATCCACTGTCCAGAACTAGAATATTTTTCCTGTTGCCCTGCAATCACAAAGACCACTAATTATTAATTTTAAGGACCCAGACTTGCTTGGATCCTTTGGTCTTATTAAGTTTGTTAACATTTACAGCGGATTTAGCATCAGAGTTTATGTTAACATTTTTCTTATCAGAACTTACACTATCAGACTTTGAATCAGAATTTACACTAGAAGGAACAATGGAAACTTTCTTCAAAGAAGGTTTTATTTGATAATAATCATAGTACAAACTATGATATTCCTTACAAGTATAAATGGAATGCCATAAACTACCACAATGAAAACAAGGATTTTGTGGTTTGTATCTAACAGACTGACTCTTAACTCCTGATTTTGAAGGTAAAGAGTTAATATTCTTATTCTTCCTGTAAAAAGAAGCCTGATGGTTAGAACTTCCACAGTTATGACATGTTTTCCTAGGAGCATCAGGAACAGGTTTATAATTATTGCTTTTATTCACACCTTCCTTTCCATTCCTATTTTTCCTAGGTGATTTTACCTTATTTGCATTCTTAACATCTTTCAGCTTATGCTTAAGCTGCTTCTTCGTCATTAAGCCTATGTTCACTTCAGCTGTCTTTTCCTGTTTTAGTTTGTCAGAAGTTAATTCCTTTGTAACTTCTGATTTCTCATTTTCAGACTTTACAGTTACAAACTTAACAGGTTTTAACTTTGGCTTTTGCTTATCAACAGGCTTAATTTCTTCAGTTCCTTTATCATTCTTATCTTCTCCATAACCTAAGCCCTCTTTCCAGTTTCCACTACTTAGCAAATTTTGAGTTGTTTTGCCAGAGTTAGTCCAAGTCCTGATAATCTCTCTTTCCTTTTCTAACTCAGTTTTTAGAGATTCATTCATTTTTAGTACTTCATCCCTAACATAAAAAGCATCATCTCTATCCTTCTGAGTTTGATGGAACATGACTAACTCTTTTTCTAAGAAATCATTTCTTTTCTTAAATGCAAGATTTTCAGAAGTTAATCTTTCATATGTTAAAGTTTGATCTCTATAACTAACAAACATGGTTTTAAGATATCTTCTCAACTCATTAATATCATCAGTATGAAAAGCATAAGTAGTCTGAGGTACCTTTGTTTCAGCAGCTTCAGAACTGCTCTCAGCACTTTCTTTATCAGCATTTGCCATCAGTGCATAGTTTTCCTCACTTTCAGAGTCTGAGGTGTCTGTCCAGCTTTTCTGCTTTATGACAAGAGCCTTGCCTTTGTCACCCTTTACCTTCTTGCAATCAGGAGATATGTGGCCTTTCTCACCACAGTTATAGCATTTAACATTGGTGTAATCTCCTATGTCAGACTTTCCTCCTCTGCCTTCAGATCTTCTGAAATTCTTCTTATCAGAACTTATGCCTTTCCTGGAAAACTTCTTTCCCTTCCTGAACTTCCTGTATGCAATCTTTGTGATTACTTTCACCATAAGAGCACACAGCTTCATCATCTCCTCATCAGCATCAGTCTCAGGCAAGCTTTCAGAATCTGAGTCATCATCACTTTCAGAACTTGATGACTCAGTTTTAGACTTTATGACAAGAGCTTTACCCTTGTCTTTCCTTGAGGAAGCTACTTTGGGGAATTCTTCTTCAGCCTTAAGAGCAACTGTCCTTGACTTTCCTCCTTTCCTCTTGCTTCTTTGTTCCATCTCAAGCTCATGAGTCTTGAGCATTCCATAGATTTCGTCAAGAGTTGTTTCATCAAGATTGTAGTTGTCTCTTATTGTCGTTGCCTTCAAATCCCAGCATTCAGGAAGAGCTAACAGGAATTTAAGGTTTGAATCTTCAAGATCATACTCTTTATCAACCAATGACAAATCATTCAAAAGTTTGACAAATCTATCATATAAATCATTCAATGACTCATTAGTCTTTGAGTCAAAGTGTTCATACTCTTGAGTGAGTATTGTCTTCCTGTTCTTCTTAATTGTGTCAGTTCCCTGACACCTTGTTTCCAGAGCATCCCATATCTCCTTAGCAGTCTTGCAGTTGATTACCCTGTTTGACATTACATTATCAATGACACTATACAGTAAGTGTCGTACCTTGGCATCCTTAGCAATTGATGCTATATCTTCAGCAGTATAATCACTCTTCTCCTTTGGTACGGTCTTTGCTGCTTCACCTGCAACTGCAACAGCGAGCTTGGTTGGTTTGTGAGGCCCTTCCTTGATTCTATCAAGGTATTCTGAATCTGTTGCTTCCAGGAACATGGTCATCCTTACCTTCCATATGGGATATTCAGATGGTCTCAGTATGGGAACCCTGATAGTCTCATACCGACTTTGAATTTGTGGCTTTGGAGGTTCTTCAGTTTTGGTAGGCTTAGTTGGAGTTTCTGTGTCAGACATGATTGTGTTTGGATCTTTAACTGTATGTGTGTTAACAGATTCGCTCTGATACCACTTGTTAGGTCACACACACACTGTAGAGGGGGTGAATACAGTGTATAATACAATCAAATCGAACTTTTAATATATTAAGTAACAGAAAACAAACTTTATTGAAAAAATAAACTCTGTTACAGTATGGAACTGTTACCTCTCAGTGATGAACAAATATCACGAGAGCTGCTAGGGTTACAATGAATAATCTTCTCGAATATGATAACACTTATAGTGTAAACCCTATGTCTGTGTTTATATAGTACACAGTTACAAGATAATCGCTAATTGATATGGAATATAATTCTGCTTCCTAAAATATATCAATCAGATATCTTTTCATCCAAGTATTCCATTCTTCACGGAATTCCTTCTTCATGCATATCTCTTCTTATGTTTATCTCGATCTTCTTTCCTTTAATCAGCTACTGTCCTTATCTGATCGTCCTTCAACACTTAAGTTCTGATATCTAACTTCTGATAATTATCTCTTGATAATATAAGTACTGATATCCTTAAGTCCTGACTTCCAATATAAGTACTGATCAACAGTTAAGTACTGATTTGTCCTGTTAAGTAAGATCTGAAATCTAAACATAAATTATATTAGCCATGACATTATCAAATATATCTAACATAATAAGATAAGTTGTTTCTATCAACAAGCAAAACGCTTGGGGGAACTTCGATGTGGTTCGAGTTCTCGAGTTATGATAGAATTCTTTTAAAGGACAAGGGAGGGGTAGACTCTAGTACTATGTGTGCTAGATGGACTACCAAAGGTACCGCAGGCGAAGGTACTCTGTGTACTCAGGAACTTGTGAAGTATGTGTATACCCAAAAATGGGACACGTAGCCCGAATGCGGCAAATGTGATAATCGGGATACGAAGGTGTCGTCCTTCTACTAGTAGAAAAGGTTACTATTATCGTATTACGACTGATCATCGTATGCGGTGGCTCCAACAAGTTTCATATTCTTTTAATTGGAATTGTGATGCAATACCGTAACCCAAGCCTAGGTGTTGGGTTTACTATTAAGGTATTCGCAAGATAATAAAATCCACTAAAGGATTATTTTCATAAGAAGGTGTGTATCACCAAGGAAAACTATTTTCGAATAAAACATAATTATCATATATGATGTTTTACGTGAGTTTATCATACAGTCATTTTCATACTGTACATTATTATGCTGGGCATTATTGCTCACTCTTGCTTTATTTTAAATGACACAACATAACAGATAACCAGTATGCCGGTGTGAGACTTAGTCGCTTGTAGTCATGGGGAGAATCCCTGGCAGCTTTGTCTCAGGTGTGCCAGAATATCAGATAGGAATAAGATATCAGTCGTAATTATTGTAACTTTATGTAGAGGTTATGAATAATTGTTTGAGATCCTGTAAAGTACATTTGAGTTTTAATAACAGATGATACTTGTTGTACGTCGTTTCTAAGGCTATAACTTGTGAGTGTGTGAGATTGAGGGTTTGTGATATGGAATTATTGGATTATTGAGTTAATGCAGGTTACACATGATTGAAGGATTGTGTGACGACCCCGATTCCTGACCCCGGATTTGGGGACGTTACAAGATATCCTTCATAATGAAGTAAGCATAGTATGTAACGATCTTTACGGATTACTACTTATCAGTTAGTAATCTTACAATCAAGAACTATTTAAGTCCAGAGTTATCATCTTTTAGGTCATATTATTATGATCTTATCATAATCCCTAAAAGCTTTACTCTAAACTATGGTATATCTTATTTAAACACTTAAATAAATAAAGCCCGTAATAAAAATAAAACAAGTCTTTTATTAATATAATTGAAATCAAAACAGATTACGTAAAAGTTATTCCTAAATCATCATACATGATTGGACTTAGGACACGTCTCTTTCATCAACAACAACAAGGGAGCCATCAACTTTAACCTTCAAACCACTATGAGACAAGCACTTACCTTCCAAAAATTCTTTAGCAGTTAGGGTCTTAGTATCAGAAGCATCAACACCACACCATTCAAACACCTTGGTCAAAAGCAGATCATAGGGTAACCTAGTGGTTGGTTTTCCATCAAAAACTTCATTCCTATTCTTCAAAATCAATTCACTTAAATCAAATCTTTTACCAGCTAAAAGCATACCAACAAGAACATCTTGTGTAGCAAAGTTGGACCTAGTTCCCAACATAGGACATACATTCTCCAAATAAATTTTAAACAATAAGTGAGCCATTGGTATCACTTGGGGCAGTAGTAGGAGAAAAGTACTATGACAATTCAGAATTACCAATAATCAATTTAATATGATCCAAGGCAGTAAAACCATCAACATCTTTAGGTCCTCTCTTATTGTAGATGGATACATTAGATGGACTCAGAATATCTAACATACCACTTAACACACCAGCATTCAGATTAATCTTGACCCCATTAACAAATGACATTACCAATCTTTTTCAACATAAAAATTACCATAAAACTCTCTAACAAGCACTAGATAACATAATTTAGGTAAATCAATCAAAACAAACCAAACCCTAATTCTTGAAAAATCTTAACAGCACCATAATTATAGAAAACCTTACCAGCAAGAGGTTTACCGAGAATGATCTTACCTGTGTCCAGATGCTTTGATTCGAACCTTGATATGAACTCATCTCGAACCTCAAAATTCAATTTAACCTTCTTTGAAACATGACCTATTACATAATTATATCTTTGCACTACAATTTCAGAACTTTGCACACCTGACTGTTCATCTTCTCTTTCAACAGTCACTGGATTTACCTCGATATCAACAATCTCTCTTATCCCTGAGTTTTCTCTTTTGCTTAGTATTCACCAGTATCATCATCACTCCATCTTCCATCAGCCTGACCCTTAGCGTTTGCTTTCTACTTTTTCCTCATGATTAAACTACCGGCTATAGTAGCAATGGCGAGGAGGGAATACTTGTTGAAGAGAAAAGTGAAAACCTTAGATCTAATTGAGCGAAGAGTATATAGGTAACTGAGGTTTCGTATCTGAAATACCT
This sequence comes from Apium graveolens, assembly GCF_009905375.1. Classification (NCBI taxonomy): domain Eukaryota; kingdom Viridiplantae; phylum Streptophyta; class Magnoliopsida; order Apiales; family Apiaceae; genus Apium; species Apium graveolens. Next base: position 274,201,240 of record NC_133650.1, on the reverse strand, counting down.
CTCTAATACTTCTTTCAATGACTAAAAGAGAAGTATTTTTAGGAATAAAATTAAAATAACTAAATTCCCTTATAAAATGCATGGTATGAAAAAGAAAAATTATTACTAAAATGCAGAGCTAGATTCTTCATTTTCTCAGTTGGTAGCTTGACACGTTCAGATTTTCTAGCTTCAATTATTGTCTCAAATTATTTTAGCTCAACAAAGATAGTAAGATGATCCATTACATCAGCATTTACAGCAGATTCCAAAGCTGTAGTCTTGGCTTGATAGATAAATGGAACCGAGCTAAGTACTTTCACCTTGATCTCCTCTTGTGGAATCTTCTTTCCCAATATTTGTAGACCATTGATTATATTCCGGGACCTTGCTTGAGCTTCATTGATAGTTTCACCATCTTCAAGCTTGAAGTTTCTAAAAGCATTCATTAGAGCACTATGCTTCACTTTCCTCAATGTTTTGGATCATTTATCATATGTTTCAAGAGCATTCTAGATCTCCTTTGCAGTCTTGAGAGAAGATACTTGTTCATATTCAGCTTGATCTAGACCCATGATAAGCATGTTCCTAACTTTTTCATTGTAACTAATCTTTAACAGCTCGGCAGGAGTGAGTGTATCAATATCTTTGACTTTGCCTTTATCATCTTTGAACTCATAAGGTCCTTTCTGAACTACCCTTAGAGCAAGTGGATCTCTGGATAAGTGAGTTTCCATTTGACCTTTCCATTAGTTATAGTTGTCAGCTCCATTGAGGATAGGAGCCCTCAAATCAGCCTTTCCAAGATATAAGTCAGCCATTTGATCGATACTTTTCTTGTTACAAAAATTTTAGTATATCAAAACTCTAACACAAAGTGAAATTCTACACCTAGAGGGGGGGATCTGTTATGACTAACTAAAATCGATTTTAATATGTTACAAAATATTTATCAAACTGTCAGGCAACTTGTTGTTAAGTTCGAATATATACTGTCAACAACCTGACACTCGATAAGCAATGTAGAGAACAAATAACAGCAAGTGAATAACACATAGAGTTTTAGCCAAGTTCGACCCCTATGTCTAATGGTCTACGTCCAGGTATCTTACCAACTTGGTAAGAGAATATATTATTAGTCACTGAAATGATACGATTACAAGATTCAATAATATATCTCCATTTAACCCTTGTTCCTGATAGTAGCTTACTGATAACACATGTTCCCTTGAGTAAATTGCCCTATAAGCCCTATACCAAACCTGTATAGCCTTCTATAGCAATCTAACTCCCTGAAGCCTTGTTATCCAAACTCAACTACTCAGCAACAAATATTTACACCTTGAACTATACAAGTTTAAGTGAAAATTACAACCGAAACTATGAACTCTATGAATATAGATATACGTAAATAAATTAGAGCTTAGAAAAGAACTATTCAACGAATGCAAGTTTTATTTTTTCAGATGGTATGGTGTGTATACTTCGTGGATTAACCTCAAAAGAAAGTATATCCCAGAGTATTTATAGACTAAGTTAACTTTCAAATTAAAACAACAATACTCCTGATCTTGACCAAGTCTCACGACTAATTTGTTATTATTTTAATGTTAATGTAATCTAAAATACATTTAAACTAAAGATAAGATAAGATAGATTAGAAAAGATTTGAAACTTCTATCTTTAGTTTAAATTCAAATACCAATTGGATAAGAAAGTTGTTAGGATAAAATGTTTGTTAACAAATTCCTAAAAAATAGCAAATGAATTTTATAAAAAAGAGTTTGAACATCTAAGGAGTTTTAATATATATAAACATGTTAAATATACCACAGTGTCCTTACAAAAATTCATTTCTATATGTTTTCCCAAAAATCACAATTTTGGTTTATCATGAATATCTTCCAGCCGTAACTATAAGCTCGCTGATAGATTAATGTATACTTATGCAAAACAAAGATAGTAACAGTTATATAAATTTCAATCAGCTTGCTATTATATCATTAAGATAAGTTGTTAGCTAGCTATTAGTGTGGTCATCAAAATCAGAAGGGTATCAGCTATATTGCTACAAACCTTAAAAATTGAAAATCATTAAGGCTAAAAAAGAATTTCTTCTCAAATTGTGATATTTAGATATTTTTTTAATAATTAGGCTTATATACCTTATAAATGATTATTCATTTCATGGTGAACGAGAATCAAATTCTTAACCTAAAATGATAAAGGATAAGTTCTTAATATTTGAGTTATTTCGTCACCGCCCTTTATTTAAATTTTAGTCTGGTGGAGTCAAATGAGCTAGAAATTTATATATTTAACGATTTATTGTTTTGTTCATTTAACAAATTTTACATTATATTTGAACGAATTAACTACTTTCTCTATCCAATTCATATCTATTCACTTTCTTTTTTTGGACGTCCAACACATATCTATATATTTCAAAATTTACCAACAATAGTAAAATTTTGTACTCACTACCTTACCCATTTTCCTCAATTTTTCTCACTAAATTATATTTTTTTTAACTTCGTGCCCATACTATTTGTATCCCCTCTAGTCCATAAAATAGATCGTTTGACTTTTTACACATATCTCAATATGCATTGAACATATAGTTAAAATAATTATTTTTAAATTTTTATTTTATAAAATGAATATATATGTTAAATTTTATTTCAGAATTTAAAAAAAATATTAATTTAACTATATTTTCAAAGTAATTCAAACACAGCCTTGTATAATGGGTCGGCCTTGATACGAGGGAGTAACGGAACGGAGAGAGTAGGGTTGTCAATTGATCAAAAATCCGGTCCGATCTGAAGGTTAATGGAGAGGATATGGATCATTAAAAAATAAACCCAATTTGAAAAAAATCTGATCCGATAACAATTCAATTCGATCAGGAGCAAATATAGGTTTAGGACGATCCGATCCGTTAACGATCCAATCCGACTATTTATTATTTATAATATAATAATATTACACATATATATTATATAATAAATCATACAGTAAAACCTCTATAAATTAATATAGTTGGGACCGGAGAATTCTATTAATTTAGAGAGGTATTAATTAATCGATAAATTAATAATTATTAATTTATAGAGAATTTTCGGTAGCAAATAAAATTAACTTTTGCAGTCGCGACGTGGACGACAAATGTAAAACAAGAGTCAATAGCAAGGTGCTTTCAACATTGCAAAATTCGTTCCATAGATGAAGTTTCGAGCAATTTAAATGAACATACAACTCCGGAAGAATACATTCATGAACTTGAGGTGATGATTAAGGATCTAGGTTATCGTAATAAAATGGATGTTAATAACTTCTTAGATTATCCGGGTGAAAATGAATCATGTTCCGAGGTCCAGAGTATAGAAGAGATTGCAAACACCATCCTTGAAAATATTGTTGAAGATGATCTTGAAGACGATACAACACTGTTGGAGCCGGTTACACGTAAAGAAGCACTCAAGGCATCAAAAATGCTTAATAACTTTTTGATGCAACATGAAAGCACCACACCCGAGCTTTTGGATGCAATAAGGAAGATTAGGGATGAGCTTCATGTTGATTTAAATTATATGAAAAAGCAAACTAAAATTGATCATATTTTACAAAGATGTAATAGCTATATTTTTATGAATATAAGGGAATTATTAATTTATAGTTTTATTGGGACCATATTTTTATACAGGGTTTTCAAAAAAATTATTATCTTATTATCTTATCGAAATTGATCATTTTTTGAACTGGCCCAAGTCGGGACCGGACAAAATTATTAATTTAGAGAGATTATTAATTAATCGAGTATTAATTTACAGAGGTTTTACTGTATCTAAAATAATTCATGCTGTAGTATGACTATCATAATATAAGTACAGTAATGTTAATTTGACATAAGTAGTGTTCTAAAAATCCCCAATAAATCCTCGATTTAATCGATTAATCCCCTACAAAGTATCCGACCGATTCAATTTTTGAAATCTGATTAATTCTTATAATTTTTTCTTTATCAGAGTATATATAATTATTTATTAAAATTAAAATATTATATTATTTTAAATATGAATAAGTATAGAAATTATGATATAATAAATATATATTTGTTAATAAATAACTAATATAATGATAATAATATATTAAATATAATTTAATATTATAATACATCCGATTTTTACTCTGATTAATCCTCAACTTTCAATTAATCCTAAATCGGTAACTCGACAGATTTTCCCCGATTTCCAATTTTTACAACACTCCATATTCTGGTATTGTAAAATTCTCCCTGCACTCATGTGCTATTATCCGTTATATAAAATTCAATACTACTAAAGTGTAGTAAAATTCAATACTAAAGTGTAGTGAGCAAATTTAGGCTAATAGTAAGCATCGATTCAAATATAATTCGAGTAAATTAGTCACTAAATCATGTGTATTATGATATTTGATTTTTTCTAATTAAAATATTAATGGATCGATCATGATTCTCACAAATCCTGATATGAATCGGGCGTAAAATAATCTAATCCAAATCTAAATCCATGAAAATTAAATGATTTAAGATATGGATAAGATCGACCCGATCCACTGACAGCCCGGTGAGAGAAGCCCCATTAGAGACTCCCATTTTTATTTTCATTTGCTGTACAGCGGAGAAAAGTCAGTGTATACTATTAAGGCGCCTCCTGTTTAGTACCAGCATTTATTTCAAAGTATTTATGGCTTTGACTTTCTTTCTTTCTTTCCCGCCTAGAGGCTATGACGACCACTCGTTCGTTCCCTTCCTTTGGTCTGCCTAACTCTCTACTTGTGTACATCTCTTCCGTATTCATAATATCCAGAGCAATCAGTTTCGCAAGTCGCAACCTTATTTTTAATTCTCTTCATCTACCACAACTTAATTTCCTCATCATCTTTTGTGTTGCTCATCTCGAATTCTCAATATTAAGTGAAATCACAACAAGAGTTACAGACAACATTGAATTATGGAGCCCTTCCACAACATTAAAGACCGCTTAAACTGTATCTCTGTTCTACTGATCTTATATTCTCTATTTACCGGATGTGGTGCTCAGCTCCTGCCTGATAAAGAAGGTATTTACACGTACTTCCGTTTTACACTTTTACTCCATTGCTTTCTACTTTCCCACAAAAAAAAATTATTTACCTGGAAGTGGAGTGCCAAGGAAACAAGTTATTCTCCGAACGGGGTTCTTGTAGAAAATTGGAATCCTTAATTTAGTCAAATAAAAATTTATATATTGTACAAAAACAAGTGATTGATATATATTGATATATAATCGGTTTTTGTGCACAATAAAAGATGAGTGGCATGCAAAAAAAATCCCACCAATAACAATAAGTCACCACATAAAAGAGAAATAGCAAGAAAGCAAGTGATTAAGGGCATCTCCAATGGGGAGAATCCTTAACAATAATATCCTAAGTGACATATAATTTAGCAATGTATACATTCCAATGTTAATATGTAAAATAAAAAAATTAGCAAAAAATTTAAATAAGCTCCTATGGATGATTATATTTGACCAATACATATAGACAATATTTTAGTAAAGCATTTTTTGGCTACATTTTAACCAATCATTATAGGCAATCTCATTGGAGATGCTCTAAGAGATTAGCTATTTGTCATGCTAAGATGTAATTTAAGGAAATAGGGCTAAATAAATGCTCCAAATTAGTAGTTCCTTATTTCACTAAAATCCTTCCTCTATTAATTCTAAATAGCTAAGCTCTCATTTTTTCTTACCATGTGCTAGCTTTCATTTAATAATAAAACTAGCATAATAACCCGTGCGAGGCACGGGTCATTTTCTAGATTTTTTTTGTACACCAAAAAATTATATTAGTAAAATTCTTGATCATTTTCTTATTGATAAACATTGTATAACGTCTAAAATATATCAAATACAAGTTGAGTATCTATCAATGTGTATGACTTTCATGTAAAACATTAATAACGGTCATTACGATTTTAATATATCTCATTAATCATAATACATATTTTCTTGTTTGTATCGTGTAATTTGTATTAATACAAGGTAGTCACTATACGTGTAAAAGAAAAAAAATTGAAGTTAATCCATCAAATAGTGTCAATATGTTTATAAAAAGAAACTAAAGATTAATATATATATATATATACTAAAGATTAATATATATATATATATATATATATATATATATATATTGCAGAGTCGAGTAAATTTTTTGAGTTTTGGTTAAATAAACCCGGAGTAATGGGATATTTTATTACTAAAGTCATTACTAATTTACAATTTCCTTGTTTAATTTAAAAGGATTAGTCATGCATAATTAAAGTGGTCAAGACCTGCAATCGTAATATTCAAGAAAATAGAATTTACACTACAATTATTATAAGTTAATTTTTTAAGAAAAATGTTGTTTTTTCAAATTCAACGTTTATGTTGATTTAATATCATTGCTAATGTCTTAATTTATTAATTAAAGTTGATATCGGTTGTGTACTTAGCTTTTAATCCTCTCTATTATACAAAGTTAATTTTATAAGATGTCAGATAATTGTCAATTCATAAATTAAAATTGACATAATCTATTTAGTTTTTAACACATTGAAAAAAAACTTAAATTTAATTGATCATTCTTATTTTCAGAACATAAAAGATTTTTGTTATTTTCTTCTAGTATATACATCAATAACTCTGAAATACAGCCCGCAAGGGTTGGCTCAGTTGGTTAAAGAGAGGATAACTATCCTCTTGGTCACAAGTTTGAATATCACTGGAGGTTAATTTATGATTATTCCTCCTGAGCCAGAGTCTGTCGCTTAAATGCGGTTTATCTTGGTTTACGTGGTTTGCAGGCTATTGTGTGAGCCCGTGTGGTTTACCCAGTACGCACCTGAAGGGTAGCGGTTGCAGGTTCCGTACGATATTTATTTATATGCTAGATATTTTGGTCATGTATATACCTAATTGTTATTCAGTAAATTACTCGAATAACATGTATTTATGATTATTCAAAAGTTATAATTATCTAATAAATAAATTACAATTATTTATATATCGTAGTCGTAGTAGCACTGACAATCAAATAATATCTGTTTTTACTCAACAGAGCATAAGTCATGGATGTGACACAAAAATAATTAATATATCGTAAAGACTAGCTACTGATATTCAGAAGTTTTTTTTTCAAGAATCTGAAGATAAATTTGTACTAATATCATTATTCAAATCATTTTGAAGTTTCTTTCATTTATGATTCTAATATTTCTTTTTATAGTAACTTGATAACATTGCAAATTATTTTTCTAAAATTAAATATTTTCAATTTAATAAAATTTTTTAAATATTAGTTGAACTTGTTAATCCTTTCAAAATATCAACTAATATTATTTTTTTTTATTTAGATAGCATAACATGGATTAAATCAAATAGTACAATACATTATAGTTTTAACCTTTTTTCAAATAATTCAAAATAGCTGTACAATATTTTTAACACTAAATATTTTTTTTGTAAATTTATTATTTCTAATTTTAAATATATTTTTTTGAAAATATTGAATTCTATAATTTTTCAAGTTTCTTATATTTATGTGTATATATATATATATATTTGAGTTAAGTTCTATTGAGTCCTTGTTTTTAGTGGAGTATGCGAGTCCGTATATGTTCTACAAGTAAAATAGTATAAAAGATTTTGTAAAACGTATTATATTGTAAATCATGTTCTATAAATATCACTATTTTAATAAATATCTTGCAAATCTCATACATTTGACAAGTTGAACATTGCATAACATATGATTTTATAGAACATGATCAGTTTGAAGAAAATACGTATTCACGTTGTAAAACACGTAAATATTCAACTTGTTGGACATTAATGATATAACACCATAACACACGTTTATATCATGTAGTTTATTATTTTAGTTTTTAAATTATTAGAAACATAAAACCTGAACCATTAGATTGGATTGTAATATAAAGTTAGAATTTTGGATCCCAGAACTCCACAAAAAATAGGGAATTTATGTATATGATTACTTATAATAACCATATCAAATTGAATGATATAAAATTTAGGATTTGTCTCATAAATATATGAATATAAATATATCTTTAATTAAATAATGCAATAAATAAACTATTTTTTTATGAAAAAAATCAAATGTCTTACCATTTTTCAAATAACATGTTAATGAAAATTATTAATTTTGCTTTATAGTTGTAGTTTAGTTTTTTCTAAAGAGAATGAAAAAATAGGACTTTAGGAGCACTTCTTTATAAATTCACCATCACTGAATAATATTATAAACCTAATTTTTTTAAAGTGAAACATTAATTAATAAATCGATTTAGTATATTTTCGTAGTTTTAGCGGAGCTTGTGACATCTCATGTCAAATTTTGAATATATTTAAATATTGGGTCAAGTACCAGATGTAATAATGTAAAACCAGTTAGTTAGTAATTTCGATACATAATATCAATTGACTTGATCGTATAAAGACCTCAAAAATATTAATTTTTATTAATATAAGATATTATAAAATTTATCCTTATTGGTAAGATATTCTCGTCGAGCTCGTAATTTAAATTTATTAAACCTAGATAGTGATGATGTAGTTTCGGCTGGGTCATGTAGTCAAATTTCGAGTATTTTTTCAAAATGAGTAAAATTCTGATTTTAAAGCTAGTTATTTGGATACATATTATCAATTGACTTGATTTTATAAAGATCTCAAACATATTAATTTTTACCAACATAAGATATCACAAAATTTTTCCTTGTTGGTAAGATTTTCTAGTCGAACTCGTAATTTAAATTAAACCTCGGTAGTGACGTGGTATTTACAAACATGTCATTTAGTCAAATTTTGAGTATTTTTTGAAAAATAGGTCAAGTTCTAATTTTGAATTGGAAATAAATCGAAATACGCTAATTATAACTTATCTAAATATGTAGTATACATATATATTATTTATATAAGTATATCTCTTTTCAACATATAAAAAAATTAATTACATATACAATTTATTTTTTATTAAAAAATATATATTAAAAATGTATGAGACATACTTTTCAAATTAAAAATTGTTTAATAAATAAGGGAATGGTCCGTTTATATTTTATGCTTAACTTTTAATCTCAAATTTAATTGTTCAAAACTAACTCTACAAGTATTTTAGTAATCATGTTTAAAGTTAAATAATTGTTGCCATTTACGACACTCATATATTATGTGTATGATAAAAAACTTAAGTAACAATGTGATGTAGTGGTAAGGTGATGTGCTTGTGAATGTAAAGACTTGAGTTCAATTCCTCACAACAACCTCTTTTATATAAATTTAAAGTCAATTCCTCACAACAACTTTCAATGAGACTTTTTAATCTTATAATATTATCATCATGTTCTCTTATTATATATAGAAGAGATATAAAACACTTTCTTTCCCTCCCTATAACATATAGTGTATGAAAAATATTTTTAATAATATAATATGAAATAACGAACCAATATAAGAAACATTGTAGGAGTTCAAAGTCCTCGTCAATTTTCTAAATTACTGAGATCCAATATTTTATATTGAATATAAATAATGAACTCCAATAGAAACTCACCTTAATAAAAACTAAAAACTAATTATACTCATTGATCCTTGGAATGGCCAATTATAGTCATTCATCTAACCTAATCTAATGGTCCTACAACACAAAATTAAAATACACCATCCCATACCATACCAAATACTAGCTAATCCCATTCGTTTCCAATTTGATTTTTCCCCGTCTATTAGTAAGTTTTTTTTATAAAAAAATTTGACTTAACTGTATTTGTATCCATCTTCCTACGATCAATTTGCATAACATTTGTGACATATTTTTATTTTAGTTTATAGTTTTTATTAAAGGGGGTTCTATTGCATTAGGACCATGTATAATATATGTATAAAATTCAATGTGATATTGAATATTTAAATATCGGTTTGAATTAAAATTTATTTACAATTTAAATATATAGAATGAATTAAATAATATTATATATTACCTTGCAATTTTGAAATAAAGAATGAAATAAAACTATTATAATAAATTATATTGTAATGTCAAATTTGATTTAGTGAAATGAATTAAAAATGTGAAATTATAACTAAACTTGAAATTCAATCACACATTTACCGAGATTCTTATATTGAAATGATGGAGAACACCACATATCGAACTGTATCCATTTTAATTGAAAAGTTGAAAGTAAATTAAACAACTTAATGGCAATATAAAACTTGCATTCTAGACCGTGAAGTTTACACTTACAGAATATCAATATAACTAATTAATTAGAAAATATATTTTTTTATCAAAGTTTAGAGTAAAAAATAAATATAGTTAGTACAAAAATTTGATTTAAGTTTAGAATTACTTATCCATCTTTATACGAATTATATTAATATTTATTATCGTTCAATTACCAAAACATTCACATCCCTCGTTTTTCTTCTTCCTTTTTTCTCCTGAAAAAATTAAACCATACATTATTGCATTTTCTTATTTTTTTTTCCTTAATTTAATAAATATCTCTTATTTGAGAGTCTTTTTACCAAGTTATTTAGATTTTTTCTCCCAAATTTTTGGGTTTTGATTTTTCCCTTTGGGAGTTTGTGTTGATTAAATATTAGGTATAGTTGATTTCTAGGATGCTTATCATATTAATTCGCTCGTGAAATCTTATATAGGTCACGGTTAATTTTTCGAAAACATTTAAAAAACCAATACATATTTTTGAAGATTGTAACAAGCCAATAATTTGAATCTTCAGAGAAGTTTGGTCTAAGTTTTAGTGATAAATTTTTAGACTTAATTGCACTTTGTTGGCTTGAAGTTTAGTTTAGTTTTTTGGTATGGAAATGACAATCTTTAGTTGTGCCATAATGATGTCTAATTGTTTAATCGGGTTTTCTACAATGTGCGTATGGGCACACAATTAACACGGAAATCTATAAGTTTAATGCATTTTGATCGGTTCCTTTTTATAATAGTTGTGACTCCTGCATTCACAAAAACTTCATCAATCAAAGTTACCTAAAATTATAAGTTTCCGCGCTTATAATGTGCCAATTCGCACATAATAGAAACACCCTTGATTAATTTCTCATCATTATGGCGGTTCCCCTCCCTCCCGTTAATTGCTTCATTAAATGTTAACTAAGGAAGGGGTAATATGGGTAAAGTAAACCTTAATGGCTAATTTGTGTATATGATCTTCCTTTCTTAGATTTTGGTAAATGGAAGCCTAAAGAATAGAAATTGTAAGCTACAAAACATGGCTTTTATGTGTTCTTGCTGAAAATGGGTGGTGGATTGGACAGCCTGGACTGAATTGAATGAAAAGATTGAGTCTAATATATATTTATGAAAAGTTCTTAATTATAAAATAATATAATCATTTATTATTTTTAAATTGAATTAGTGAATTATTAGTAGATTTTTTAAGGGTGTCGAATAAGAAGCTAAATAAAAAAAACTTTTAATATGATTAGTCTAAATTTAGGAATCACCTCTTATTGGTGTCCTCAGGCAAATTGCTTGAGGTTTAGACATTTAGTAATGTAAAATTTTTAATGGCAAACCTGTAAATATAAACACAACCCCATGTATTTACAAAACTACCCTATACTACACTTACTTTTTTTTAACCTCAAGCATGTCTCCTAGGTCATCCTTTTTCCTTTAATCTTACGTATGTCTCATGAGATCATTCTCAGGCCAACAATCCCTTAAAATAATTCATAAATTTATGTTGCTTAAGTGTGTAGTATGGTTGATTAACTACATACTTGGACATTGTAATAAATGAAAGGGACCTTGCATGGTAAATTTCCTCCTTCGTCATATTTGTAATATTTTTCAATTTATTTGTGATATTTTTTATTTGTATAAGGTTACAATCTAGTCTTGAGATTAAAGATTAATGATCTATTAGGCTTCTTTTAATCACTAGGTTATAGCCCGTTTCGCGCACACGATTTTTAAAAACTTATTTAAAAAATTTATAAATAAAAATAATAATTTTTCAAAGACTATTTTAAATGAATTTTTTTAATACAATAAAGTGTTGTTTTGGTATAATATGGTTAAAATATATTAAACGATGAATTCATTTAGAGATTTTATAGTATATATATCATGTGTCTTTTTGAAGGAAAATATATATATCATGCGTTAATTTACATTAATGAACTTACCCAAATTAAAAGACTAATTCTAGGGATGTAAATTGATTCGGATTATCCGGTACCTTGGCTTATACTCAACTCGAATATATGATACATGTCTCATATTTGTTTTATAAACGGTCCAAACCTGGCGAAAAAATTAAGCCCGTATAAAATATGATCCCGAATATGAGCACTCATACACCCGCTCAAATTAGGTCTCATATTATTTTCTATAAAGTGATCCTACCTGAATATCCAAATATGATCCATGACTCATATTCGATTCGATCCCAAATGTAGAATATATTTTTAATCCATTATACTTGTTAGTAAATAATCATTTTATAATTCTTAATACCTTATATAAGTCTTAATTAATAATCATCTGAATAGTCAAAATAAAATTGATATTTAATGTTAGCGGATCATATTTGACTCGTATCCAGTGGATCATAAACTATCTGGTTAGAAATTGAAAATACAGTATGACTCATATTCAGTCTGGATCCGGTTATCATATACCCGGGATCAGTTTGAATTTGAATAATATGATCCTGGACCCAAATCTCGACACACCAAAAGTAAAACAATACGATACTTGAGCTCAAGGACGTCCGGTTCTACTCAGATCATTTTACAGCCCTAACAAATTGAAATTTTTATTCATAAACTTGCCATTAATTTTAGAATCGACTTTAATGATATTTAAATTTAGAGAAATGACATCCCAACAACTTGTCCCAAATAACAAATGACAAGAGATGATTGGTAATCACTTTTATAAATGATGACCTATTGTACATACATATGCGCCCATTAATTTATAATTTGCCACGTGTCATTTGTGACAAAAATTGATACAATATTTCGGGACCTCTATCATTACCTTTAAATTTATATCTAAACTTACTATAATGGAGAACGAGTCAAATAATAATATGAATCTTATACAAACCTAACTATGGGTCCTAAACCTGAAAGATGGCCATTCCATAAATCAAATCCCGAACCTAAATATGGATATTGAACCCATAGAATGGGTTATTCAACCATTTATAGTATATTGATTTATTTCTGGTCAACCCTTATTACGAGATTGAGTATACCATTAACTAACTGCTTCAGATTTGGCCCTTTGTAAAACTAGATCAATGCATACATATACGGCCACGAATTATAATTTGTCACGTGTCATTTGGGATAAAATTTAATATAATATTTTGGGACCTCTATCATTATCTTTAAATTTATATCTAAACTTACTATAATGGAGAACGAGTCAAATAATAATATGAATCTTATACAAACCTAACTATGGATCCTAAACCTGAAAAACGGATAGTCTGTGAATCAAAATAAACTTAAATGGATATCGAACGTATAGAATGGGTTATTCAACCATTTATAATATATAGATTTATTTCAGGTAAATACTCATTACGGGATTGAGTATACCATTAACTAACCCCATCAGCTTTGGTGCTTTGTAAAACTAGATCAATTCGTACAAGCCCATGCAGGGTGTTGGTTCGATTGTCGATTTAGTTTAATGAACATAAACTTTGCAAGTCGATACTAGAAGTTATTGGTTATTCAATATTAGTATATAGATTTGTATCAACAACGGGGATATTCTTAGTGATTTCCTTGTAAAGACCACCAATTTTAAATAAGGATGGAAAATTTTGTTCGGAGGAAACACACATATTTTCGAAATTCAATTATACCAATACGGAGTACACACAACATATATAGTGGAAAATCCACGTCCAAACTTGTATTATTAATCCAAACAATTATCAATAATACATCAATACATAGCACCTCAATGGTGTTTCAAACTAATACTTGAGCCAACCAATACTCAAGCATCTTCCACACGATACCTAAGACGACTAGATCTCTTAAGCATACATCAAAACAATAATATATAGCAATCACAAACTTAGCTAACAAGACATACCTAATCCGATTATAATAATAATAATTGTCTACCCATACAATTATTACCCAATCACATTATGATAATAATTGTCAACACATAAAATTATTACCCAATCCAGTTATGTCTTGTATCACCAAGCCTGTACCACATATTGGGTTTAAATCCAACAATCCTCCCCTTCAACCCAATACTCTAGATTAGGTTGAACGGTAACCATCAAAAAACATCAACGTCCATTGACGATGCCTTCCCTCGAACAAGAATTCATTCATCTCGTTTTTCCAACTTTTGAGAATCACTAGAACTCATATAGTGACCTCCAATACCTTCAAACTACCGTTCTTCATCATAACGGTATGTCCATCCACAAAATCCCGTGCATCAACTACGAGTGCTTCCTTTCACCATTGAGTCACCCGATCCTTGCTTTCACAATCCTTCAGCATCTTGAAGAAGGACACCAACATCATCCAAAAAAATTTCACCTGATTGATCAACTATCAAACCATTGAAACTATTGCGATCCCTTCCATCTTCCATCTCGAGTCCGAACGAATTGATCCACAGTGCAAGTCAACCATCAAATCGCACATATCTTTGTCAGCAAATCCATCAATGTACTCCACCATACCAATTGAACCTCGAACTTTCCTCCCAATTCACCACGAACCCGAACCTGGCTCTGATATAACTTGTTAGGAGGAAACACACACATATTTTTGAGATTCAATTATACCAATATGGAGTACACACAACATATATCTAGTGGAAAATCCACGTCCAAACTTGTATTATTAATCCAAACAATTATCAATAATACATCAATACACAACACCTCAATGGTGTTTCAAACTAATACTTGAGTCAACCAATGCTCAAGCATCTTCCACACGATACCTAAGACGGCTACATCTTCAAAACAATAACATATAACCATCACAAACTTAGCTAACAAGACATACCTAATCTGATTATAATAATAACGGTGTACCCATGCAATTATTACCCAATCATATGATAATAATTGTCAACATATAAAATTATTACCCAATCCAGTTATGTCTTGTATCATACCACATACCACATATTGGTTTTAACCCCAACAAATTTGACAAGGAGGTATACCATTAGCTAACCCCATCATATTTGATGCTTTGTAGAACGAGATCAATTTGTACACGCATGAAGATGTTGTTGGTTCGATTGACTTTTTTTTGCCAACGGTTTAATTGTGTTTAATATAAATTAATTTTGCAATTCGTTTATTTTACATTAGTATATAAATGTACATTTATTTGTAACTTAAAAAATATTTTGTCTACTTACGAGTAATTTAACATTTTTATAAATGGTAATACTTATCCAATAGGATTTAAGATATATGGTATTAGTTAGACCCATACGACATAAAAAAAAAATATTTGTGTTTATATTTTGAGTATACAAATACGAAAGTATATATTTATATTTACTGTAACTTGGGTTTATCTTTTAAGTACACGACACATCTTTGAAGTACAAGACACGACAAAAAAATATAGAACATAATTAATTAATTAAAATACTCCTTTTGTTACTCTTGTTGCACACATATCAATTTCTCGATCAAATGTTTATATATTTATTATCTAATTTACAATATTACTTCTTATAGTCATACCTACTATCTTAATAAATTAAACACCTTATTGATTTCCTAATAAGGATATAACAAGAATGTAACATAAATTATACTTTAAAAAGTGAGAAAAATAAATATTTGGGAATAAGAAAAAAACTCTAGAAGAGGATATACATAAGATCGTGGTAATATAATTAATATTATCTATTTACACTAATTTATTATACAAAATTTTATACAATATGATTTGATGTTTATAGTATACTTTTTAAATTAAAATAAAACTTTTGTCAATTAATAAGTAAAAATTAATTAATTATCAACATCTGAAAATAATAAATTAAAATTAGTATTTGTCCAGTGTCATTAATATTTCTGTGCACGAAAATTTCTTGTAGTTTCGTGTTAGTTCTTATCGTTTTATGTTTTTGTGTCGTGTTCGGGATTGGGTTTTGGGACGGAAACCCGTTTTATGTCTTGTTTGTGTTTACGTAAGTACATGACTTGATTCCAGTTGCCGACTCTGGTTATGTTCTTAACTTTTTGTTAGGTATCTCCATTAATATTAGGATTAGTTTTTCATCATCCAAGATAACTTATTGATATATTTGATGAGATGTAATCACTTTACATTAATCATCTCCCCAATTATCCACAAAAATGGGTTATCACCCACATTTTAAACCTTTCTCTTTGCCGTGTCATACCTTATTAGGTATGAAAGCCCAAGATTTTACCCCGTTCATCACAATATATCTAAGCATAAAACCAATTATGTACAAATCGCTTAGCCATCCCAAAATGACTAACTTTTGCTTGAAATATGTCAAACAGCTTTCTCGTCGTTTGGTTCAGAAGACAGTATGGGTTTGGAATAAGGAATCGGGTTAGGCTGGTATGGGGTTGAGGAATCATTCCTGATATCATGTGTTTGGTTCGGTACTGGAATGAAATATGTTTCATTTAAATATTATTTATTTATTAATTAAATTAAACTTTTATATATTGCATATGTCGAATTTAAGTTGTTATACAACTTACAAATAAAAAACAATTAAATATAAGTGATTAAAAATTAAAAAATTTAATTTTAATGTTAATTTATAATTTTTAAAATAAATAAAAATAAAATATTATTATTTTTTATTTATTAAAAATAAGCATAACTTATTTAAAATTAAATATGATATTTAAGATATATGTTTTAAGATTGTATTTAACTTTATAAGTAATGAAATAATAAAATTTATTTTGATACCTCATACCCCTCTCTCAAACCCACCTCCCCCTAGGGTATCAAATCTGATTCCAGACGGGTATAAGGAATGTGTATCAGAATTTAAAAACAGTCAGCCAAACACCAGGTATGGGTTTGGAATGAACGAAACCCATACTGATACCAGAATTAGCCGAACCAAACGACCCCTCATTTTATTCTGAAAACATACCTTTTTATAAATCTTTGGTCAAGGTTTAAACTTTGGATTACTTCATTTTTCTAATGGTATCTTAAACAATATTCCCTCCATCCCAAATTAGTTGTCACATTTGACTTTTACACATAGTTTAAGGGATTTTGACCGCATATATTTCGTTAATTATTTTTCAAATTTTCTTCTTGTGAATAAAAGTTTAAAATTTAAATTTTTATTCAGGAAATTTTTTTTTAAAAAAAATAAAGGAGGTATACAGTCAAGTCGTCTTAAAATACGCGTAAAAGTCAAATGTGACAACTAATTTGGGATGAAGAGAGTATTATACATATGACTATCAGCGAAACGTTGATAGATATGAAGAATTTATGATAAATAGAGAATAAATATAAGTATGAGAAATCCAAGATCTATCAGTCTATCTGATCATTTTCGCTCTATTTATAATTTTACTTTTTGACTATCAGGGAATCCTCTTTAATTTTTGAAGCATCAAATGTGACAACTCCAAATATTTTACAAGTGAGAAAACTTTTGTTCATGTAGAATTGTAGATGTTCAATTTGAGAATGAAGAGCTTCTTTCTACTATAACTATTGTCTAACACATGTTAATGACGTGAAGATCATCCAATAAGATGTCAATGATGGAAGTTTCAGAGTCAAGAAGTTAAATGGATTTCCCCAGATTTCTACCTTGACTTTTTTGATTCAAAATCTTCAATAAAATCGAATACATAATTCATACCTGCTACCAGCTACTGGCTCCGGCAGGTTCATTCCATCATTAATCATTTGTTTGAGTTTAAACTATCATATATGTCCTTCTAAAAAGAGTCTAGTTTAAGCAGTCTAGATTGTATAGCATAATGGATTAGAGGGAGAATCTTCATTTTCAACTCTATCGAATCTTCATTTTCCAGCTTTTATTAATCTATTTTTCAACCATGATTGGACAAATTGCAGTTTAGTACCTCAACTTGTTTTGCTCTTCATATCTTGACTTAGTATATTTGTTTCTACATCTTCTTTTCACTCAAAACACTAAATCTTTTACTCAACAAATATCACTTACCTAGCTAGATACTCAAATCCTTCACATTATGTTGACGCCTATTGCTGTGGTCTAATTCACATATGATAACATTGATCGTGGTCTTCATATCTTCATTACAATTCAATTTCCACGTTTGTCAAGCATAAATACAATGCACACCAAAATTTTCTGGTCTTTATACTAAATCCTGATATCTGCTTTGAATATCTCCAAGCACTTATTCTACTAATGCTTGAACATATTAATGAATTTCTTCATGTGCTATGTTGTAGACTTCTTCATTGCAACTTATCTTCACTCAAGATTTACCACAACTTCAGTATTGGAAGATTTCTCCTGTCTTTTTAAGTCTATAGTTGTGTTACATTGCCTCTATGACGAGTTGTTTTACATTTAACCTTACAAATATTTTTAAATTATTTATTTAATATTGTTTTTATATTTATAAATAATCTATATGTTTACTTGTTGGGTGCATATTTCTTTTGCACAAGATTCATATTATCACATATAATATTTTTATTATAATTTTCCGCACTTTCTTGCTTGACAGTGCAAACTCTTCGGATAATATCCTCGAAGTTGTTTAACCCGTATTGGACCCTTAGCCGATCTTCTTGCAGTAATCCTGGGATTTTAATGCGATATTTACTTCTACGATCCTTAGCAATGTCAGCTGTGACTGCTCGTTTGATGATAACTCTGTTTGCCATGTCACACACATGTATGTTCCTAATCTACCTTGTCTGAAATTTCAGCATATAAATGTTCTAAACATATGAAGAAAAGAGAGTTCAGTTTAATATTGTTCTTTTTGCACAAAAAGGACCAATCTGTAATCATAATCTTGAATTGATCGTATAAATTGTTTTATGCTGAAATATCATCTTTTCAAAGTACTGTTGAAGATAAAACCATAATAATTGTATTGATTGTTTTGGATTTCATGGGTTTATTATGCAAGTACATAAGAGGTAAGCACATTATGAGTTGAGAACTGAAACCTTCAAAGCAATGCAAGCACATTTAAGTCTCAGGTTCTTTTAATCTGTATGATTTCAAATTTGTTAAATATTGAATGTAATTCTTTGGAACATGTCGTAGTTTGTAATCTGTCTTGTTACTTTTGCTAGGTAATATTGTTACTAGAAATCGAATGTATACTGGGTTCTGACATTGTTATTACCTCAACCATCACCCCACCATTTTCTAGATTAAAAAATAAGAAATCTGTGTCTTTTCTATTAATCAGATGGTAAAAGAAATTGACTTCCAATGGAAACAAAGAACCAATTTCTGATTCATATAATGTAGCATGCTACTCACTAATAGGATGATTATAGGCTCACTTCAACTATAAGTTGCTTAATTAAAAGAAAAGGATAAACAATGGTATTGGACTGCCTAAGGATTTCCATGAATTATTTTCTCCAGTTTTTTTTATTTTTAGCCTGCTCCTTCCTTTTAAGAAACAGCTGGGTACCTTTTCGGATGCAGCTGGGTATTTTTATATTCAAAAATTATGTTCTTGACGTGTTGTTTACTCAAACTACTTGCTTCCTGGTATCCAATTTGAAAACAAACTGAGTGTTTACTTTGCTTGTTTTACATATCTCCGTAGAAGCTAAATTCTGGACTTCTAAATCTTGTTTAAGTATCTTGTTATGCTAATATTAATTCTGTATGCCTGTTAGAAAGTAACATGAAGATATGTTAATTTTTTTAACTTCTTTAACTTTATCGTCTCAAAATTGTCTACTCCTTTGGCATGCATGGATTTGTTGAAACCCAGTACTTCTTGAGTCTCAGGTTTACTGTATACGTATGGCAGCCAGATGAAGGGCTTAAATCTCAGCGGGGCATTGCCTGTTGAATTTGCAAACCTGACTGATCTGCTAGAGATGTAGGTACTTTTTGGCTTTTCTATTTAAATTGGTATGCAATGTCTTATGAGTTATTGTTTTTAAGTATTTAGCATGAACCTCTGTAGTCAATTTAGAACATGTTTTTACGGGTTAAATTTGTTAATACGCTGAAGTATTTATTTACCAATGCTGATTTAACAAGTCGTGTATCAAAGAAATCAGGTCCTTAACCAGTACAATGAAGCATGCGTCAGCTTGTAGATTTTTGAACGTAACAAATTTTGTGTATTGATTTTACAGAGACCTGTCTCGTAACCTTTTATACGGAAGCATTCCCAGTGCTTTTGGTCGACTGCGCGTCAAGTTTCTGTAGGGTTCTTTCTGATCCTTACTTATTTCTCTGTGGGATATCTTGTGTGGATCTGTTGTTATGATACACATATTTCTAGATTTAAGTATCCAAGCTCTTTTCTCTGTCCGCAGATCCCTTTTAGGAAATAGGATTTATGGATTGATTCCCCCGGAAATAGGCAATGTTATCACACTTGAGGAACTGTAAGTAAAGAATACAATCCGTATGATTGGACATATTAGTTAATTTTTTTTGTTGACTCTACCTCAATTAAATTTCCAGGGACTTCGAAGACAATTTACTTGTAGGGCCTCTTCCAGAAAACCTTGGAAAATTGACTGGCATTAGGAGACTGTAAGATTTCTGGTCTTATTTGTTTTATTTATCTTTGTCCACTGTTTGCATATGATTAGCATTATATATTTTGGAGTACCCAGCTGATGGGTAAAACACTTAACATTTTTAAGCTGTTTCTAAGCACAGTTTCTGGAAAATGTGGGTTTTTGTTTATAACTTGTGGTATCAATGTAAGATGACAAGAGTGTCGCGTTTGATGCTTTAGCAGATATCATGGTGAGATAGACTTCCCAAACTCTTCTGTATATTGAGGAAGAATTGGTAATGGTGTAATTATGAGATACAAGCTTCCAGTTTTTTAACAGTCCTATTTTAAATATTTCAGATTTTCAGTGTTGCGGTATTGTTAGATTTCTCCTATTTCTTTTCCTTCCATTAGAGCTTAATGTGTTCTATTCTCAAATGGAAGACATACTTTGAACATTTGACATCTTATTTTAGCGCTGTTATAATTATTCAATATATTAATTGAATTTGTGTAAATAAATAGCGCAGCTTACTATCGGGAAATAATTTCACTGAAACAATACCAGAAACATATAGCAATTTGAAGAATCTAACAGATTTGTAAGTGATAGTCATTTTTTTACAAATATCTATATTAATCATTAACAGACTTCTGAAAATATCTACCATTTACAGTAGGATAGATGGGAGTGAGTTGCAAGGGAAGATACCTGATTTTATTGGAAACTGGACAAAACTCATGAGATTGTGAGTACTTGTCGAATACTTTAGTTTTTTTCTACATAAATATTTGTTAGAAAATTTGGGAAACCATATATAGTTACACGTACCTCTCGCTGAACTTCCATAAATTTGTTGTCTGGTACTTGCAGGGTACTGGAATGATGGGTCCCATTCCTTTGAGCATCTCCCATATGAAAAACCTAAAAGAACTGTGAGAACAGATCTGCATATCCACCCATGTTTATAATTTAATAATCACTATTGTTGTAAACTACAACTCGATCAATTTTTTAGGTTTGGTTACCGGAGTAGATTATTACCTTTCTGTGTTTTGTTGGTAGGAGGATATCTGATCTGAGTGGAAATGGTTCAACCTTCCCTGATTTAAGAGATATGGAAAATATGGAACAACTGTGAGTTAATAATTAATAACTTTTAAGTTGCACACATTTGATTTCACTTGGTATATGTTTCGAACAAATTTACTTCTAATGGTGCAGGGTATTAAGAAAGTGCATGCTTCATGGTTATATTCCAATATACATAAGAGAATTTAGTAAACTCAAAACCCTGTATGTTGATCTTATCCACGCAATAAGTTTAATCATTTTTTGTTCTTAATTTAACGTTAATGCCATGAATGCAGTTCCTCCTGATGTGTGTGTGTGTGTGACTTTGTAACAGATTACAATGGACTATCTATGTATTCTGAAATCAGTCAGTAAAACACAGATATTTATAAATTCATTTATTGTTCTCGGAGGAAACTGGTTATACATATGTGGAGGTTAAGAGAGAAATACAATGTTGGTTTGATTGGATAACTTCAGAAATTCCCAGACAGTAACAGCTCTTCACTCAGTCTGCCCTTGAGAATCGTTGATCCTCCCAAGATGTGTTAGGGGGAACACACACAAGTATAAAACCAAACAAACAATGCAAAACACACACTCAATATATGACGCGGAAAAACCCACGTCCCAACTTGTATTATTAATCAAAACAATTATCAATAATACAATCAATCTCACCAAACGGTATTCATTCAAGTGATACTTAAGTCAAACAATACTCATGCATACATCAAAACAATAACATGACTATGTATATATAGCCATCATAAACTTAGCCAACAAGACATACCTAATCTGATTACAATAATAATTGTCTACCCAAACAATTATTACACATTCCCATTATAATAATAATTGTCAACACATACAATTATTACCCAACTCAATTATGATAATAATTGTCTACCCATACAATTATTACCCAATTCAATTATGTTTTCTATCATCAAGACCATACTACCTATTGGGTTTAACCCCAACAATCCTCCCCTTCAACCCAATATGATTTCATGCACAACCGAATTAACGGTCACCATCAAGCCATCGACGTCGATCGCCCAATACCCTCCCCTCGAACAATAACCCCTCCTTCTAGTACAAAAAGATTTCTCTTATCTTTTCGACCTTTGAGTATCTCTAAATCTCCTTTAGTGACTTTCAACATACTTTCTTCATCATAACAGTATATCCCAAATCAACTAATTTACCCAACGAAATCATATTTCGATTTAACTCCGGTATGTATCTTACTTGAGTTAACTTCTGAACACGACCGTTGTGACGTTTCATTGTTACCTCACCAATGCCAGCAACCTTTACCGTTTTACCGTTCGGTAAAGTTACAATCTTTCCCTCACACTTTTTATAGGACGAGAACCACTCCCTCCTACCACATATGTGATGAGAACATCCCGAGTCAAGCACCCATTCTTCTTTTGATCCCTTCTCTTCTTGAACCAAAAGAACATCTTCATCAGCTTCTACAAGCGAAACACTACCCACTCGATTTTTCTTCAACTCTCTCAAGTCTTCTCTTGCCTTTGGACACATAAATTGTATATGACCCAATTCCTCACAATAAAAACACCTGATATTAGGGTTATGTTTCTTAGCATACTTCTTTTCCGTGTCACGCGCACGTACCACAAATGCACTTCCATCAGATGTGTCACTTGATTCTTGTTTCATCAATATTTCGGGCTCCACAATAGTCTCATCCAAATCTAACTTCGTTTTCCCAACCAATAAAGAAGTCATCACAGTATTATACTTCTTCGGTAGAGACACTAGTAGTAGAACAACTTTGTCCTCATCCTTTAATTTTTCATCCAAATTATTTAGCTGGTTGATTAAGCCATTAAAACGATTCAGATGATCTCTTAAATCTCCGTCTTCTTCCATCTTGAGCCCAAACAAATCTTTCTTGAGAAACAACTTGTTGGCCAAAGACCTTGAGTGATAAGTCTTCGTTAACTTCTCCCACAAATTCTTGGGATTGTCCTCTTCAAGAACATCATACTTGATTTCCGGTGCAAGGGTCAACCGGATCGTTGATGCTGCACGTAACTTCATGTCTCCCCACTTTGTATCATCAACTTCAGTAGGCTTCTTCCCTCCGAGAGTCGCATATAACCCTCGTTGAATTAACAGATCTTTTACCGTACTTTGCCATAAGGTAAAATTGTTTCTTCCATTAAACAATTCAATTTCAAATCCCCCAACCTTCTCCATCATGAACCTTGGCTCTTGATACCAATTGTTATACCAATTGTTAGGGGGAACACACACAAGTATAGAACCAAACAAACAATGCAAAACACACACTCAATATATGACGCGGAAAAACCCACGTCCCAACTTGTATTATTAATCAAAACAATTATCAATAATACAATCAATCTCACCAAACGGTATTCACTCAAGGGATACTTAAGTCAAACAATACTCAAGCATACATCAAAACAATAACATGACTATGTATATATAGCCATCACAAACTTAGCCAACAAGACATACTTAATCTGATTATAATAATAATTGTCTACCCATACAATTATTACACATTCCCATTATAATAATAATTGTCAACACATACAATTATTACCCAACTCAATTATAATAATAATTGTCTACCCATACAATTATTACCCAATTCAATTATGTTTTCTATCACCAAGACCATACTACCTATTGGGTTTAACCCCAACAAGATGTTACACTATTTTACTGTGAAAACTGTGCTATTTCCAATCCATTTACACTATATCTTACACTAAAAGACAATCTTTTGTTTAAAAGAAGACATGAAATTACCTTTTTCGAAAAGTGTTTAGTTGGCATATTATAAGAAATAGACAGGACAGAGCGAATAATTTGTTTTTTGTTAACAAAGATAAGGGCATAGTAGGAATTATGAAAGTCGCCAAAATGGTGTAAAATGATACCAAATGTACTTTTGACACCAAATTTGTATGTTTTTCATTCTTTTATTCGCAGAGATTTGAGCTTCAACAAGTTGACTGGCCAAATTCCGGATTTAATGGCACTCCAGAACTTGAGTTTGAAGTTTTTGTATGGGGCTAATATTCAATATTTCAGTTGTTTTCAGAAACTACTACCTAATATGGCAAACATACAACTGACTTGGACTTGTATAGTCTTTTTTTTTATTAAACGTATTTTTATTTCTACTCAGAATTATATATGTGACACAAATGTTTGTGAATGTAGGTATCTGAATAATAATCTGTTTGATGGAGAGGTACCAAGTTGGATTTCTAGCAGCAATGAAAATTTGTTAGTTTTTTACCTGGATTTTGGATCAATATATGTACAAGTATATATGTTATCTATAAATAGATAAAATCTTATGCATTATCTAATCCTGATTAAGTTCAGTTTTATAAGTTTTCTACAAATCTTATACTCATATTCGCTGCAGTGACGTATCTTATAACTCCTTTACAAACGCAGCTCAAATTAGCTGTCTGCGAACTAATGTGTAAGTTTGTATCCACTTCGTATCCTCTAGTAATACATATCCATATTGCTTAGACTTCCTTTTATATCGGTTACAGGAATCTAGTGTCTAGCTATTCAACTGCACGTGACAACTCGTAAGTTCCTAGAGACATGGTATCTTATAATTTTCTATAGGCATTAGAGGAAGTAACCCTTAAATTCTATTTTAGAGTTTCTTGGTGCCTAAAGAAAGACCTCCCTTGCCCTCGAAAACCTCAATGTAAGTGCAAAACAAATCTGACTCGTTATCTGTAATATGTAAGTACTTCCAAGTTAAAATTACCTCAAATCCGCAGATCGCTCTGTGTTTATCAATTGTGGAGGAAGCAGAGTGGATTGGGAAGGAAATGAGTACGAAAAGGACTCAATTGCACTAGGCCCATCGTACTTCTCTTCTTATTCTTCAGAGAAATGGGCATGGGCATATAGCAGTACAGGAGTGTTTATGAACAATGACAAAGCTAAATTTATTGCGATAAACGAGTATGAGAATGGAGAAGAAATTTATCAAACAGCCCGACTTTCCCCTTCTTCACTCAAGTATTATGGGCTTTGCTTGCACCGAGGTAGTTATAGAGTTCGCCTGCACTTTGCTGAAATACAGTATTCTGATGATCAAACATTTAGCAGTACTGGGAGGCGCATTTTCGATGTATCTGTCCAAGTGAAGTTATTCCTTTATTCTGACTACCAAACCTTTTAGCAGCATCGTTAGGCATTCGATGTATCTGTTTAGTAGGAGGTTTTTTGTTTTACTACAGTGCTTTGCTTGGAACTCCTCAAGAATTAAGTTGTGCTTGGAACTTTGTCATTTACAAACTGAGTTAATTGCATCTTGCACCCCCATCTTTCATGGAAGAACAAAACTGTGTAAAAAATACAGTTTGCGACCCTTAACTTTCGATATTAAATACAATATGCATCCATTTTGATAATTTTGTTAAAAATGTTCATATTTTGGAGGGTTAAATTGGAATTCAGCATATTATTTAAATAATAATAAATTTAATTTATTCAAATTAAACTAAAAGTTAGAATTTCAAATTATTAAAATAATATTAATATCAATTATTTTATATTTTACTCAATATAATTTTAAAAAAATTAAGAATATATATATATTTAGAAACTTTATGATAATATATATAAACATATATTTTGCCTGATAAATATATTTTAAGTATTTAAGGTTATGATTAATTTAAAGCATTACTATAGAAAATAACTATGATTTTTTTCATGTAAAAAATGCATTAAAATAAATATTTTAATTGATTTGAAATTTTAGTTATGAATATTAAAAATCTTAATCCCAATTTACCCCCAAAATATAAACATTTTTAACTGAAAATTGTGAAGGGATAAATGTTGTATTTGATATTGAAAGTTAAGGGTTGCAAATTGTTTTTCACAAAATAAATTTATTGTTTTGATTTTGAGTGAAAGATGGGGTTGCAAAATGCAATTAACTCTTTACATATTTTATAAATTGGGTTGTGGTAGCTACTTATCCGAGCCTAAATTTTTTCTTTGTGAAGGGCACAGTTGTACGGAAGAACTTTGACATTGCTAAGGAAGCCAAAGGTGTCGGGAAAGGAATCATCTTGGATAGCAACGTTACTGTTGATGATGGTACTTTAGAGATTCACCTGTATTGGGCAGGAAAGGGTACTACGGCAGTTCTCGACGGTGGTGTATATGGACCTCTTATATCGGCAATTAGCATAACACCAAGTTTGTACATTTTCAAAATCTGCGTGCTCTATTTATATATATTCATATCACCTCTTCCATGAGTCATAGACATGTTCCTAATGCAGACTTTCAGGTTGACACGGGCAGTTTATCTACTAGAACTCTATCCGGCATTGTGGTTGGTGCACTTTCCGGTGTCTCCTTGATTTTATTAGTACTTTGGAGAAAAGGTTTCTTAGGTGGAAAATGCATTGAAGTTACAGGTGAGTGATATCTGATACATAAAACAGTATTGAAACTCTTACTATATATGTTTTTAAAGTTAGGTTATAAACGGTTTTTATACCATATATTCTCTAATGTTAAGCGTAGCTATATATGCAGGTAGCTAGGTTTTACCGTGTCTATATATATTTATATTTTTGCTTTGAAAGACGGATTGAACTGGGGAGAAGCAAAGCAAATCATCAGTTATATATATCTACAAATAAAACAACTTTAGCCACTTCCCATCATCTTCAACACCTCCAATTTTTTTCACCTTCAACTGAAAGATCATACGATCTGTCGTCAGGATAACCGAATGAGCTTGAAATCGAAGTTGAAGGAGTTTTAGCAATTGAGTTTTAGTTTCTGTCTTTGCCCCACAGTTATATTTTGATTCAGTTCTCATTATAGCATGACCCCATATATATCCTGTAAAAGGGTCATGGCCAAGAGAAAAGCTACTAATAATATTCGGCGTCTTAGCTTCCTTCAGATTCCCGTTTAGCATCAAGATATCAATAGATTGAAATGAGCATTTACAAGGTGTATATGTTGTGGGGTTTCAGAGAAAAATATCAAAGAAAATCCAGCCCTTCTGTTTCACGAGAATATAGATTTAACGAGTCAAAATAATCAGTTTGGAGAAGATGACCAGAAAGACATTGATGTACCTTTTTTTGAAATGGAGACGATACTTGCTGCAACAAACAACTTTTCCCTGGCACATCAACTTGGACAGGGGGGATTTGGCCCTGTTTACAAGGTAGCTTATAATCTACAATACCTAGTAATTAGCTGTAATCTGGAAAGTAATCCATAGATAATAAAAATGTTTGAGTACATTATATTGTTTTCAGGGCAAGTTTGCAGGTGGTAAAGAGATTGCTGTAAAGCGGTTGTCAAGCAACTCGGGGCAAGGCTTAATGGAGTTCAAAAATGAGGTGCTGTTAATTGCTAAACTTCAACACCGAAATCTTGTCAGACTTTTGGGATATTGCATGAAGAAGGATGAAAAGATTTTACTGTATGAATACATGCCAAACAGAAGTGTAGATGCTTTCATTTTTGGTTAGCCTTCAAATTAAAACACTAAACCTTGATATTCGCTAATAATTTTGCTCGTGGGTGAAATTAATATATACTGATATTCAGAATGATAAAAATCTTGCTAGATGAAAAACTGAGCATGCTTTTGAACTGGAGAACAAGATTTGACATCATCCTAGGAGTAGCTCGAGGGCTTCTGTATCTTCATCAAGATTCAAG
This sequence comes from Apium graveolens, assembly GCF_009905375.1. Taxonomy (NCBI): domain Eukaryota; kingdom Viridiplantae; phylum Streptophyta; class Magnoliopsida; order Apiales; family Apiaceae; genus Apium; species Apium graveolens. The sequence goes on along the minus strand of NC_133650.1, from coordinate 274,172,597 downwards.
ATTGAGGATCATTCATAGGGATATGAAAGCAAGTAACATTTTATTAGACGAGGAGATGTGCCCTAAGATTTCTGACTTTGGCCTGGCAAGAATTGTTGGAGGAGCAGAAACAGAATCTAATACTAACAGAATAATGGGAACTTAGTAAGTACATCAATGGTATTATAATAGCATGAGCTTAATTACACTGGTTTAGTGGTACAGTCAATCCACATAATTAATAGTGATTCTTTGGCATAATGCAGTGGTTATATGGCTCCAGAATATGCATTAGAAGGACTGTTCTCGGTTAAGTCTGATGCATTTAGCTTTGGGGTTGTTGTGCTGGAGATTATAAGTGGGAAAAAGAATACGGGATTTTATGGTTCCCAACTTGCCATGAATCTCCTAGGTTATGTAAGTACAACTTCAAGTTAATTACAATTTATTCAATTAATTTTGTCATTTCATTGCATGTTCACTCACTGATCCGGAAGTTGTATCTATGCCTTAGGCATGGACCTTGTGGAAAGAAGAGAAGCCGATGGCTTTACTGGATGAGACGCTAGTGGGATCATGCAGTGACAATGAAGTATTAAAGTGCATTATGGTTGGGCTGTTGTGCGTACAGGAAGATCCCAATGATCGTCCCAGCATGTCCAAGGTAGTTTACATGTTGAGCAGTGAAACTGAAACCATTCCAAATCCCAAGCAACCAGCTTTTGTTACAAGGAATCGTATTTCTGGCACAACTTCTTCCTCCTCCAATAAACCAGAAACACAGTCCAAGAACGAAATAACATTATCTGAAGTGGACGGCCGATAAAACATGGAGTTTATTTTAGTGCACAAGCGTTAAGCATGTTTAAAGAATACAGCTAAAATCTGCTTATTATTTCATACATTTGATAACTTGTTAATGTTCTCTCATACTACAGGAGGCAAGACATATACGATACATGCACACATTTGACCTTTAGTAACTGTGGGTAGGGAACCAAGTAGAAATGCATGAAGAGTATAATAGTATTTGACCATTACCAAAAAAATCGTTAGATAGAAGTGGATGAGATAAACAACTGCATTTTAACGACCATAATAACTTTGTATGATTTGAAATAATGATCTATACTGCTTATGCAGGAATAGGCAACGTGTACATTTGTACACTTTGCTGAACCATGCACACTTGAATCACAGATAAGGAGATTTACGGATTCTTACAACTCACTCTAATTTAAAATTAGGAATCAAGACAGATAGTACTGTAAATTTATAAGAATAAGCTATAACTTTATTTAATATGTTTGTGTTCGCAAAAATATTTTAACCTTGACTACCAATAAATTTATCTGATAACACGAGGTCACGCTCATGTGTTGTCTAACTCGTCTCTACAAACCCTTTCATTTGAAGAATTCCCCCATTGTTGCTTCCGGCGAAGAGCTCCTGCCAGGATGATCTCACAAGGCCCTTTCACACCTGGGAACTTCGTTCAAAGAACTTAGACAATTTTGTCAAATATTGCTGGATTATTATTGCAAGTATAGAAGAAGCTGACATGACTAATTATGAATTGATTAATCATCAAAAAAACGATACGAATTGATATTCTAAAGGTACGCTGACGAAAGCATGCGTAGTCGAACAAATCTATACTATCTATTAATATTATATAAAAGATGAAATATTGAATTGAAAGTTTTGATACGGTACCTATTTTTTGGTACACGCTGAATTTACTGAATTATCCTTATTTTACTTAAAAGTTTTATTAGCCTTAGGAATCGAATTATAATAGAAAAAGAAATAAAAATTATTTTCAATTATAACACATTACCTTTTTTATTTTTCTAAATTAAAACAATTTCTTTAAATATCACACCCTTAGTAATCGAATTATAATAGAAAAAGAAATAAAAGTCGTTACCAACTATAAAACGTTACCTTTTCATTTCTCTTAATTAAAAAAACTTCTCTAAATATCACAGACAAGTTTATTTAATAAAATAGAATTATAATTTTTTTATCGTAGGTAACTCGCAGCCGCTAACCTTCGGGTGCGCACTTGGTAAACCCTACGAACTCACGCAATAGCCTGCAAAGCACGTAAACCAAGGTAAACCGCATTTAAGTGACAGGCTAATATCATGCAAACCACGTGAACCAAAGTAAACCGCATTTAAATGACCGACTCTGATTCAGGAGGCATAATCATAAATTCTCCTCTGTGGGATTCGAACTTGTGACCAAAATGATAGTTTTCCTCTCTTTAACCAGCTGAGCTAACCCTTACGGGCGAATAATAACTAATAAATTACCAAGTGGAAACTATTATTTAATTATTATTTTAATTATTATGATTATTTAATTATTAGTTACTTAAAAACTTTGTTAAGCTCCTTGACTTTAGCAATCAATAAATTCTTAACCGCTTTACAAATATAACTTAGCATCATCATCCCTATTCCTGAACAACAATAACAATCTCATCTCATAATGCAAAACCTTCTCAACTTGAAACAATGCAAAAGTCAAAATTATCTGCAGCTCTAACCTAGGGCAGATATATTTTTTACGGGGTCCACATTAAAAATATTTATTTTATATAATTTTTAATATTAATGTAAAGACAAATATACTAAGTAAATATTATCTTACAATTCAATTACATAAACAAAATACGAAAAAAATATTTGATTTTTGAAGTCGAATTATTTATCTATCTATATTATTATATTAAATACGAAATTTTACGGTACTTCCTTCAATTACATAATTTCCATTTTTTATTCTTTTTTAATATTTTACTCAAATGTCCTTACTTAATTAATATCTAACCAATTAACTTTATAAGTAAAATACGTCGCATTTTTTATTTTCACCAACTAAAACAGCTCTTTCTCTACATATATTTTAGACAATTCTTTTTAATCTATATCTTTTTAAATAAAACATGTTGTCTTTTCTATTTTCTTCAAATAAAACAAATCTTTCTCTCAAAATATTATGCACAATTCTTTTAAATATATGCTGATTATCTATCTATTAATCTATCTATCTTCTATATTGTCTATACTATTATATTAAAGACGAAACAATCTAAGTTTTGTTGATAGTTGGGCTGGTCACCGTAATTATAGTATTATTTAAAATAAAACACTTTCATAAATAGAAAAATATTCATTACAAAATTATAATATGTCTAATAATTTTCGTTAAAACAAAAATAAAATGTAAAATTCACCCGGCCGGGCTAAATAAAATTATACTATTGATCAAATTTTAAATAAAATATTAAAAAATATTACATATAATTAGTTGGATTTGAAGAATCGGGCTAAAATAAAATAATAAATAATATTGATCCCACTAAAAATATTATATTATTGGACCAGACCTTAGCAAGAATAAAAATTTGAAAGAAAATTTGTGAGGTCGATATAATGTCATCAAACTAAAATAAAATAATACATATTATCCATTCGGTCTAAAATAAAATAATAATCACCCTAGGATAAAAAAATAAAAATAAAATAGTAAATATAATTAGCTGGATTTGGTTAATATAACGGGACTCAAACTAACATAAATTTTTTGCCATTGATACATAAAATTTTAACATGGATTCGGGTTTTAACTTATTAAACAAATATAAATCTGAATATAGTTAGTTGGATTTGATCGGTGAACTGAGTAATGACAGTTCGTATACTATTGATCTCAGCTAAAATTTACCTTTTAATTAAATATAATAATCTTTCATAAACGCGCTTATAACTATCAATAAAAATATAAATTTCAATCATTAAATTATTTTTAACACCGTAATGTCACTAACTTATACAACTATGTGTATATTAATAAGTATTATCAAATCATATTATTAAAATTTCAAATAAATAAGTTTCAAAACTTAAAATTTTTACTTCAAATTAAATTCAAAATAATTATATAATATTAAAAATAATCCGTACATCGCACGGGTTTTAGACTAGTATATATTATAATAACCGGAATTAGATATAATTTGATATGTCTTTTTTTGGTTGATATACTTTTTTTGGTTGGTTTAGTTATCCTCATTTATGACTGTCAGAATCTTTTAAATTAAATGATCAAGACCGTTAAATTCAAATACTAAAAGAATATATAGTCTCCAAGCTTTCAAGTTCGAACACCGTTATATTATTATTTATGTACTACTAAAACTCCCAGGTTTGAATTTCACCAACATCAAATATTTATATTATTATTTATACACTATCCAAGATTCAGGTTCGAATCCTTTCAACAACAAATATTTATATTATTATTTGTAAATATATTAATAACGTAATGATAAAAAAAGAATTATTATAAATTTAAATAATATAAAAATATAATGAAAACCCGTGCGACCTAGTAATTTAAAAGCGAGATATGATATGTCGATCTGGAATTTTTTTAACTCAGGAACTAACCAGAAGAAGCAAAATGGAAAACGATAGGCTTCTTTGGTAGTTTATCCAACTACATTTTACCCACCATCTCTACATGCAGTCTCATTTTCTTAGGACTTTTTACAAAGGTCAGCTCATTCGTCATATGCCACTTGTTGTCATCAGAGTTTTCCCTGCATGTTAATTACCTCTATCTTCTTCACAAAAGTTTCTCTGAGCACACAAAACTCCCCTGACGAAACAGTTTAAAACAATGTCCGATATCCGAATGTTGGAAATTCGAGCTGGTTTAAGGCCTCAATTTCATTTCTTACAAGTGGCCAAACATTCTTTTTTTTTTAAAGTTAAACAGAGGCACCTCTAAAACAAAATTTCAACCACTTTACCCATTTTTGTTGTTGATAAATGAGTAATTGGCAGTTTTTAGCCCACTTTTATTTTCATTTTTGTGATTTGGGTTTACATTATTTTCTCTGTCAGTTTATACCCCGTAAAATTAATTTCGCTTCTATTTATACCCCATTAACGATTTTCCATCCAAATGACCGTTAACTTTAACGGAATTGGGGACATTTTAGTAAATTACTAATTAAAACATAAGAAAATAAGAGTAACTGGCACTTGGTAACCCATTTTTTGGGCGTTTTTTCAATTCAGGTCTATATTATGTTAACTTGCAAGTTGCACCTTTAACTTTAAATTTCACTTTATTTTGCACCCCCTTGACCGTTTTTATCTTTTATATCAGGGGTAAAATCGAAAATTTATGGTCTCCAAAACAAATCGCCGGATCCTTAGATTTTCCGGTCTAAACCAACAAATAAATATATGAATCGATTACAAATAGGGCTTAGCAAAACCGAACCAAAATCGAAAAACTGAACTGAACCGTAAGAATTCGGTTCAGTCATGATTTTTCAAAATTTCGCTCTATTCAGTTCGGACCAAATAGTCCGAAATAATTGGGCTCAGTCTGGTTCTTTTAAAAAATATTTCGGTCCGGACCGAATAGATCGAATAAACCAAATCATAAACACTATAATTTATATTATATATTTTACATATATCTTAAAAATTATAATCGTAATTTTTAATTTGTAATTATATTTATACACTGTTAGAACTCTACATATCACTTTACTTTAATTATATTTTAGAGTTCATATTTTTGGTTTGAAATTTTTAATACAATTTTATTTTATTTTTAAAAAATCAGTTTGTTCGGTCCAAAACGGACCGAACCGAAGTATTCCGGTTCGATCCGGTCCGGTCCATTATACAATTTCGGTCCGGTTCGGTCCAAGAAAAAATAATAATTCCAGACCGAACTGACTAAATGCTCAGCCCCATTTGCAAATAACAAGTAAAAGCTATCTGTAATATTAAATTTCGTGAAAAATGCCGAAAATCAAACCCCCAATTCGAAATAAGAATCCTATAATGGAGTTTATTTTTTTTATTTTAGAGAATATGGATCGGCCTATTAAATATTCGCTCCATTTATAATTGGATTTTTTTTATCGGGTCGAATCCTGAATCGAATATTTAATATGCCGATCCATATCCGCTAAAATAAAAATTAAACTCAATTCTATGATTCTTATTTCGAATTGGGAGTTTGATTTCCGAGAATTTTTCATTAAATTTGATATTACAGATAGATTTTGCTTGTTATTTGCAACCGATTTATGTATTTATTTGTTGGTTTGGACTGAGAAATATAAGGATTCAGTGAATTGTTCTTGGAGACCTTAAATTTCTGATTTTACCCCTGATATAAAAGTTAAAAACGGTCAAAGGGGTGCAAAACAAAGCGAAATTCGAAGTTAAAGGTGCAACTTGCAGGAAAACATAATATAGACCCGAATTGAAAAAACGCTCAAAGAAATGAGTTACAAAATGTCAATTAATTTTATTTTCTTCTGTTTTAATCAGTAATTTACTGAAATTCCCCTGCTTCCATTAAAATTAACGGTCATCTTTGATGAAAAGTCGTCAGTGGGGTGCAAATACAAGCGAAATTAATTTTATGGGATGCATGTTGACAGAGAAAATAATTCAGACCAAAATCGCAAAAATGAAAATAAAAGTGGATTAGAAACAACCAATTACTCTTGATAAATATACTTTTTTTATTATAATTTGAGAGAATTTAAAATATTAACATATTTTTTAGTAATAAGTATATCCTATCTTACATTAATGTGGTCTTCACCGGAGTTGGAGTTTTCGCATAACTTTCCGCTAACTTCTTTCAAACACAACATAGATAAACAAGTAAGAGCCGCATTTGAAATTAATCATAGTTTTCTATGAACAATTTCACCATTTGACACGTAGGTAACTCCTGAAAAAGAGGGCGGCACCAAATACTATTGACTTCGTACAGTTAAACATGTTTCTCAAACTCTTCCTTTCGTCTATATATACAATCGACTTTTATGAGACCTACAAGTTCAGCAGTTGTTTCAAAAATTCCTCACTTTTGTATCCGATAAACGTTTACTTGTACACGAAATTCCTTTTTTCTAAATTTTATAACTAATACACTTGCACTACATATATAGTAACGTCAAGGAGCAATCTGTCATGGGAAGAGCACCTTGTTGCGATAAAAATGGATTGAAGAAAGGTCCGTGGACACAAGAGGAGGATGCGAAACTCATGCAATTTATTCAAACAAACGGGCCTGGCAACTGGAGAACTCTTCCCCAGAATGCAGGTATTTACTTGTAACAATTTGTGAAGACCGTGGATATATTTAAAATTAAATTTTCTTCGTAATCATTAGTTCTAACTAATACTCGTTGGGGTTTTATATTTAGGCCTTCAAAGATGTGGAAAGAGTTGTCGTCTTCGATGGACAAACTACTTAAGGCCTGATATCAAGAGAGGGAGGTTCTCTTTTGAAGAAGAAGAAACAATAATACAGTTACATAGGATCATGGGAAACAAGTAAGAACACTGTACCTTGTCTCCGGTGCAATAATACATTAATATTAATTTTAAACTACTCTATATAGGTTCTCAATGTGTCAATAACTTGTTACAAGTCTGATTGAGCTGTACTATCAAACCACAGGTGGTCAGCAATTGCCGCTCGCTTGCCAGGAAGAACTGACAATGAAATAAAAAATTATTGGAACACTCATATCAGGAAAAGGCTCCTTAGAATGGGCCTTGATCCTGTGACTCATAGCCCTCGCATTGATTTTCTAGACCTATCAAACTTTCTGCAGGGCTCTGCTCAGCTCAACTTTTCAAACTTACTGGGGCTTCAGACCATAGTAAATCCAGAATTGTTAAGCCTTGCTAATATGTTGCCATCCAGTCAGTACCAAAACCTAGAGTTATTGTTTTCACTACAAAAACTTCGACAAATTTGCAATATTATTAATAATGGAGATCAAGTGCATAACCAGTACTCCAATCTATACCAAGATCCTACTCAAGTAATTTTACCTAGTATTGTAAATCAAGCCCAACTTATGGAAGGCAACATTGGGCAGTACTCATATCCAACAAACTTGGGCTTTGAAATTTTTCAAGGAAATCAAACATCTTTGGCTGCCCAACAAAACATGGGCTGCTCGCCATGCATGGCTGATCAAAATGCAACACGGAGTCCAGACTCACAATTGATGAGCAACGATCAGAGTCTTCATTTTGATTCAGTTTTATCGACACCGACATCAAGCTCAACTCTGAATCACTTGAATACATCATCAACATTCATTAATAGCAGTACTAGTAATGAGAACGAGGCAGACAGAATATGCAGCGACGTGCTCAAGTTTGATATCCCAGAAAGTTTTAATTTTGATGAATTCATAATGTAAACAGTATCTCACGTGATCAGAGATATATGTAGAGTCGCATACGTACTCTATTATGTACTTAATTGTTTCATTCTGCGTTTGCTTCATATACTAGCTCCGTAGGTAATATACTGTCATCGTTTCCTAGCACATATTACTTGCAGCAATAGCTGCATTTTCCCCGCGTCTAACAGAAAACCGGCCACAACTAACAAAATTTGTTATAGGATATGCAGTACCTGAGGAAGGGGCGCATTCCACAGCGCAATTTTCCCACGCCTTAACCCCTTTCATCCCAACTTTTCGATGCTGTAATAATATCATAAAATTGACAATATTTCAATAGCGTCTCCATATCAATTGGGGATACGATCTTGAGGGACCTAACAAAGTTACTGTACGTATGTAATTTTATAATTATTAGATCATTTTCAATGTCCATGCAGTTTATTAATCGCAGAGAGATATCAGCCGGAAAACAAAATTCTCTAGGATGGATAAGATTCATCACTACTATACTGATATTTTCAGTTGGCTCATTAGCCTAATAAAATCTACAACGGCATCATAAAACTACAGAGATAACTTACAGTCACATTATTAAATTTCAAAATACTTGTATGTCATTAAAATGCGTTGATCATCGACGGAGTACCGTGAATTTATGTCGCATCTCAGTTGCGATGTGGGCACCATGTCATCGTCCCCGTCAGAATCTGAAATCCGGATTACTGCAGCAAGGAAGTAAGTTTAGCGGAAGCAATCGCTAATACTCGCAAGAATTCTTATGCGGAAATCCTTTAGTACCTTTAATTCACAAGACAAACCTTGAAATTCTTGAATTCACAAGAAACACATAAGAGATAAATATTTACGAATTTAATTTCAATAAAAAATATTTTCAAACATTACATCATACAATTGTTTATATAGGATAATAAACCCTAAAAAAAATAAAAGTAAATTAAAATTAAAATTTAAATTAAATACTACTCCCTCCGTCCCCCTCAATTCTTTACATTGAGGGGCGGGGGCTCGGCACACACTTTAATGTTATTATTAAATGTAGTTGCATAATTTTTTTAAAATTTTTTTCTTCTAAATAAAAATATAATGTTCAAATTTTTATAAAAAAAGAAAATTTTAAAAATGAATTTCGTAACTATACTTTATAATTGACTTAAAATGCGTGTTAAGTATGTGAAGAAAATGTAAATAAATGACGGGGACGAAAGTAGTAGTTAAAAACAACATGATGATGGAGTTTTGAACATGAGCATGTGTAACACCACCTTCCTAAAATAGAAGGAGATTATCGAGAATCCATAAACCTAAATAAAAGCACTAATATAATCTTAAATAAATATTTAAATTTAAATAACGCAGGAAGTACATGGACCTAATTAACAAAATATAGGGGTAACTATTCATCACATAGTCTTAATTTCCTCTAAGCACCTGCCAGAAAACAAATACGGCATGAGCCAAAAACCCGGTACGGGTTCTTTCCTTTTTATTCAGTACTACTCATACTAGAACTAGCTATATTTGTTCTGTTTTGCTTCAAATTTGTTCAGTCATTAATAATTGTTGAGTTTGTGGAATCTATTAATTAAACCCATGAAAATAGACTATTTAGATTTAGATTAGTTTATAAATTAGTCTATTTTTCATATTTGAACTATAATTTGATTTAGGCCCAGCTTCTTCACTTATAAATATTTTTATGTAATTGTAAACACAATTGTGACAGATCAATACAAAATTAGTACGACTTGTGAAGTATAAATTTTCAAACCACGCAAATTTTTGTCTTGTGTAATTATCGTTTATTTTCTTGTTCATGTCATTCGCTTTGAGTTTTATTTTCGTTGTTGTATACTCAACAATTATTTGTTTCGACTATTTTGAATCTTCTAAAATTTTCCTTAAAACTGTTTTGAAATATTTCCAAATCTCTTTCAGCGGTTTTCAATAATACATCTCAAATTACCATTTTAAATATATTGTTGTGAATATGTTGTGAACTTGATGATTTCATTAACAAAATACCTTAGTAGATTTTACTTAGTGAAAATGTAGCACTGGACGAATAAGGAATATAGTCTCGACGGATGACTCAATATAGTCCCGACGGATGATGATCAATTATCCATCGAGTGAGTAGCTTGTGTAATAATGAGTCTGTAGCATATTTCTGCATAAACCTTGTTTAGTTTATGTAGTACCACTCAAGTCATGTCGACTTTAATTAGATATGTAGAATAGGTTGATTAATTGTACATATATGATGTCTTGTAATTCTGCATAAATGAAATGAAGTCAAGTGCCAGATAGCTACCCGACGGATAAATAACAATGCCACTCGACGGATGATCAACAAGGCAACCCGACGGATGATCATGTACCCGACGGATAATCAATTCAAACATCAGTTGACAGTGACAACACAGTCACATGCGTCGAATGTATGCAAAAGGAATGTGGAAGCCTATTCAACTGGGTTTTAGAGAACAAAGAAGCATTGCCATTTCCATGCTATTATAAAGATATTCAAAGATGCTGGAACAGAGTAATGAAGCAGCATAGTATTAGACTTGATAGGTTTTATTTTATTATCTTGTCTTATTACTTTGTAATCTTGGTGATATATAAATTAAGAAGTAGCAAATTAAACAACAAGAACACTAAGCAAGAAAATTCTCAGAGAAACATTTGTAAGCTGTATTCTTAGCATTTCTCTGTAAACTTAGTTGTTGATATTTGTAAGCAGCCGTGAGCAACTCCTGTTACACAGAGTTCTCTTAATATAATATATATATCTGGTGGATACATTCAAATCCACCAGAAAATTTTAAAAGACTTGTGTTTTTAATTACTTGTGTTTTGATTTTACTAACTACTTATTCCGCACTTTGCAAATCAAACACTTATATATTATTGAGATAGAACATTTTATAATTTGTAAAAAAGGTTCAAGAATTCCATTCAACCCCTTCTGTAATCCTTGTTGCATTGTCAGGGACTAACAATTGGTATCAGAGCAAACTCTTGATAAACAGAGAGTTTAAATATCACAACAAAACAGCAAGATGAACAAGAAGGATGTTGGAGTCAAGATTCCTTATCTGGATAAAGATAATTACCATCATTGGAAGGTAAAAATGCATCTCCATTTACTTTCTCAAGATGAGGCCTATGTATATTGCATAGAGAGAGACCCTCATGTACCAATGAGAGCTGCAACTAAAAATGAACCATCAGTCCCCAAGCCAAGGCATGAATGGTCTGATCCTGATATTGAACAAGTCAGGAAAGATAAGAAGGCCATGAATATCCTGTTTAATGGAGTTGATGGTGACATGTTTGACAACATCATCAATTGCAAAACTGCCAAGGAAGTTTGGAGCAGCAAGCCAAATAGAAACATGGTGGATAAGTCAAAATTCAAATGTTTCAAATGTGGCTTAGCAGGGCACTTTTCCAGTGAGTGTAGAAAGTCAGATTCCAGCAAAAAGAAGTTTGAGCCTGTGGATTATAAACAGAAATACTTTGAGTTGCTCAAACAAAAGGAAAGGGCTTTCATTACACAAGAAAATGACCGGGCAGCAGATGGTCTGGATGAGGATGATGATGTCAGCTATGTCAATCTAGCCCTAATGGTCAAGTCTGATGAAACAGAGACAAGTTCTTCAAGTAATCAGGTAATCACCACTAACCTTGCATATTTATCTAAAGCTGAGTGTAATGATGCAATAAATGACATGTCTACAGAATTATATCATTTGCGTGTTACACTTAAGTCTGTTACTAAGGAAAATGCTAAAATCAAAGAAAACAATTTGTTTTTAAGTGAGAGGAATAATGTGCTAGAGTCTCGGTTCATTGAATTTGAAAAATTAAGAATTGAGTGTAAAACTGCTAAGGATGAATTAACTGAGTCCTTGAAGAAAGAAGAGATCTTGAAGAAGCAGCTTGATCGAGAACATGAGGTGATTAAGGCATGAAAAATATCTAGAGATGTTCATGCTCAAATCACCAAAGTTCAAGGTATTGAGTCTTTTTGTGATGCATCTTGGAAGAAGAATAAGGAGAAGTTGGAATCCAATTTGGTTGAAGGATTGCTAACAGATGTAGACTCGACGGATGATGAGGGTCATCCGTCGGATAACAAAAAGGGTTATCCGTCGAGTGATATAAATCCTCATCCGTCTATTGTGAGCAAACCTGTGAGTAAAGCCAAACTTGTCAAGTTAAATGAGAAATATGGATCAGTTTCCAAGAATTTTATTCCAGGAGAATCCAGTCAAGTGAAGAAGGAGAAAAAGGCTAATGTTGGTCATATGACTGTCAAGCAATTAAGTGACAGACCGGAAAGGATTGAGGTTAAAACAGAGGTTAAAAAGAAAAATAATAGAAATGGTAAAATAGGAATTAACAAGCATAACAACTACACACTTGATAAATATGCTCCTAGAAAAATCTATGTCAAGTGTGGTAGTGTAAATCATTTGTCTGTTAATTGCAAAACTGCCATGCCTACTTCCATATATGTACCACCTCATTTTCCCAACATAAATGCCATGCCTTCTATGCCTATGAATGCTATGTCTACACAGAATATGAATGCACAGTGTGCTAATATGCCATTTGCACTTAATCCTTATTATGCTGCATTTAGTATGCCACAAATGACATTTAGCATGCCTTACTGGAATAACATGTTTACTAATAGCATGCCATTCCCTGTTAATCAAAATATGCATGATAATTCTGCTGTAATGAATGGTTTCAAAGGTCCAACTCAAATGACTAAGGATGAATCTGATATCCCCAAGTCAAATGAGATAAAACCTAAGAAACAGAAAAAAAAAGCTAACAAGGTAGAACCCAAGGAAACTTGGGTACCAAAATCAACTTGATTTGATTTTGATGTGTGCAGGGAAACAGAAAGAATCTATGGTACTTGGATAGTGGTTGTTCAAGACACATGACTGGTGATTCTACCCTGCTCACAGAGTTCAAGGAGAGAGCTGACCCAAGTATTACTTTTGGAGATGACAACAAGGGTTATACTGTGGGATATGACTTGATTTCAAAAGACAATGTCATCATTGAGGAGGTTGCCTTAGTGGATGGTCTCAAGCACAATTTGTTGAGTATCAGCCATCTTTGTGATAAAAGTAATTCAGTAACTTTCAACTTAGAAGCCTGTGTTGTGACAAACAAGAGAAACAACAAAGTGGTTCTCACTGGTGTGAGAAAAGGAAATGTGTACCTAGCTGACTTCAACTCATCAAATACAGAATCTATTACTTGTCTTCTCAGCAAAGTAAGTCAGGATGAAAGTTGGTTATGGCACAAGAAGCTATCCCATCTAAACTTCAAGACCATGAATGAACTTGTAAAGAAAGAACTGGTTAGAGGTATTCCTCAAGTGGAGTTTTCTAAGAATGGGTTGTGTGATGCCTGTCAAAAAGGAAAGCAGATCAAAGAATCATATTCAGAAAAAAGCTTGATTCAACAATTGAAGAACCTTTGCAACTGCTACATATGGATTTGTTTGGACCAGTCAATGTGTTGTCCATCTCAATGAAAAAGATTTTGCATAGTAATTGTAGATGATTTCTTAAAGTTCTCTTGGACATATTTCCTAAAGTCTAAAGATGAGGCTAGTGAAATCATCATCAATCACATAAGGCAAGTCAATAATCATCCTGATTTCAAAGTTAGAAGAATCAGGAGTGACAATGGAACTGAGTTCAAGAATTCTATCATGAGAGCATTTTGTGAGGAAAATGGGATTTTGCATGAGTTTTCGCAGCTAGAACTCCACAACAGAATGGAGTAGTAGAAAGGAAGAACAAATCACTCATTGAAGCTGCAAGGACAATGCTTGAAGAATCTAAATTACCAACATATTTCTGGGCTGAAGTTGTAAATACTGCATGCTACACTCAGAATATCTCTCTGGTTAATCAAGCAAAATGCATGACTCCCTATCAATTATTCAAGAACAAGAAGCCAACTTTAAATTTTCTTCATGTCTTTGGCTGCAAATGTTATATCTTGAGAAATCAAACTGATCAGAATGGGAAGTTTGATGCTAAAGCAGATGAAGGAATTTTTGTTGGATATGCTGTTGGTAAAGCATATAGAGTCTACAATCTAAGAACCAACATTGTTGTGGAATCAATACATGTTGTGTTTGATGATAAAAAAATTGAAGGACTGCAAGATGGAGATTACCATGAGAGCCTCAAATTTGACAATGTGGAGATGGTTAGTGATGATAATGATGATGAAAGTGATCAAGAAACAGTATCAAAGGATAATGCAGAAAAATCCACTACCAATAAAGCACAAAATTCAACATCTGTCAAGTTGAAAAATGCTTCATCCGTCGGGAGACAATCTTCTTTATCCGTCGGGAGACAACCAACTTCATCCATCGGTACTCAAAACTCACCATCCGTCGGGTCATCAAAAGAAGCTGGAAGTCAGGATAGATCACTTACAGAAAGCTCCCCTTTCTCAAATCAAAGATCCATTAACTCAGGGGGAGTTTCTAACAATCAAAACTCAATCACACATCAAGATAACAATGAGGCCTCTTCATCTAGAGCTAATCTACCTCAACAAAGGAAATGGACAAAGGATCACCCCTTTGAGCTCGTCATTGGTGATGTATCTTCTAGAGTTCAAACAAGGAGAGCAACTCAAGAAGAATGTCTATACAACAGCTTTCTTTCTAAGGAAGAACCAAAGAAGGTAGAAGAAGCTTTGTTGGATCCTGATTGGATTTTACCTATGCAGGAGGAGCTAAACCAATTTGAGAGGAATAAAGTATGGAACCTGGTGCCCAAGCCTAAAGGAAAGAATCCAATAGACACCAAATGGGTATTCAGAAACAAGATGGATGAAAATGGCATAGTAGTCAGAAAAAAAGCTAGATTGGTTGCTAAGGGCTATTGTCAACAAAAAGGAATAGATTTTGATGAAACTTTTGCTCCTGTTGCAAGACTTGAAGCCATCAGAATCTTCTTAGCCTATGCAGCCCATGCCAATTTTAAAGTCTATCAAATGGATGTCAAAAGTGCCTTTCTGAATGGAGATTTAGAGGAGGAAGTCTATGTCAGTCAGCCTCCAGGTTTTGAAGATCCAAATTTTCCAGAATATGTTTACTATATGTTGAATGCATTTTATGGACTAAAGCAAACACCTAGAGCCTGGTATGACACTTTGTCAAAGTTTCTTTTAGAGAATCACTTCACTAGAGGTACTGTAGACAAAACTCTTTTCTTTAGAAATGTTAATGGCTCTAGTATACTTGTTCAAATTTATGTAGATGACATTATTTTTGGCTCTACAGATGAAAAACTTTGCAAAAAGTTTGCCAAATTGATGCAAAGTAAGTATGAAATGAGTATGATGGGAGAACTAACTTACTTTCTTGGTCTGCAAGTTAAGCAAGTTAGTGATGGAATATTCATTAGTCAAACTAAATACATTTATGATCTTTTAAAGAAATTTGATCTAATGGATTGCACATCTGCAAAAACTCCCATGGCCACTACAACTAAGCTTGAATTAAACACTACTGAAAAGTCTGTGGATATTTCAAGTTATAGGGGCATGGTTGACTCACTTCTGTACTTAACAGCTAGTAGGCCAGATATAAAGTTTGCAACATGTTTGTGCACTAGATTTCAGGCTGATCCTAGAGAATCTCACTTAGTAGCTATTCATAGAATTTTCAGATATCTCAAGGGAACACCAAAACTTGGCATTTGGTACCCTAGAGATTCTGGTTTTAATCTAACCGGTTATTCAGATGCAGATTATGCAAGTTGTAGAATTGATAGAAAAAGTACAACAGGAACCTGTCAATTTCTGGGAAATAAGCTTGTGTCCTGGTTCAGTAAAAAGCAAAATTCAGTTTCTACCTCAACAGCTGAAGCTGAATATATTGCAGCTGGCAGTTACTGTGCACATATTTTGTAAATGAAAAACCAATTGCTAGACTATGGTCTGTAAGTGGAAAGAATTCCCATTTTCTGTGATAACACAAGTGCAATTGCCATCACTGAAAATCCAGTGCAACATTCAAGAACAAAGCACATAGACATCAAGTACCACTTCATAAGGGAACATGTAATGAATGGTATTGTGGAACTACATCTTGTTCCAAGTGAAAAGCAGCTTGCAGATATATTTACCAAGCCACTGGATGAATCCACCTTTTCAAGGTTGGTAAGTGAGTTAGGTATGCTAAATTTCTTTTGAATCCTTATAGATTATTTACAAGTTGTAATGCAGCCAGAAATTTAATTGATTTTTCAGTCATAGATGAAATTTTGGCTAAGTTAAAATTTACATCTCGACGGACGATCACTATCCATTGAGTTTAATCATCCGTCGGTATATATTTTATTAATAAAATCAATTATTTTTTTGGAATATTTTATGACTCGACGGATAACTGATTTATCCTCATCTGTTGAATTGTCTAAATCTTAGCCTTTAATTCTCTGAACATTATCCATCGAGTATACTTACAGTTTATAAGTATAACACGACGGATAATTGAAGGAACTTTTACAGTTTATTTTTAAACGGCTATTGTAATAACCCCAATTTTTGGAATTTTTGAAACTCTTAAGAATAGTGTTTTTCCTGATTATGCTGAATAAGAAAACTTTTCATGGCACACTTTGTAGAGGTTCTTTTATTGTCATTCTGAGATCTTATTAGTACTCTATATGGTATATAAGTGTATGTAAAGATCGTCAGAATCCAAATTCGAACACTTTGATTTTTCCCGAATGTAAGGCATATGTCATAGCCTATTTGTATATTCGAGGATTTAACTCAACTCAAATAAGAATGTAATAAGTAAATAGTGGATCTACCGTCAAAGAGATCTCGCAAAGTAATATCTGTCAAAGGATTCAGAAACAAGGTTCGTCTACAGACTTGAGGAATTAATTCACTGGAAGAAGTTCAAGAAATTGATCAAGCCTCAGTGATATAAATCAAGGTTGTGGATTTAATCAAGTGACAGAGATCTCGTCAGAGTATCATTAATTACAAGGATTTAATCTGAAGAAAATCAGAGTATCAAAGTCAAGACATGAAGAAACGTCACGAAAGTTAGTCACTCATGAACCAGACAGTACATCGAGTGTCAACGTTGAAGTGGTGGAATTGATTCATAATTTTCAGTGATTTTCAGAAGATTTGCAGAAGAATGGATGCTGCTCAAGATTAGTATTAATTCTCTATTAATTAATTAAGTCATATAATTTAATTAAGAAAATAAATTATATCTGCAAAGATTAATTTATTTGATTAATTAAATTAATTGATTAATTAATTCTGAATTAATATTAAGAATTTTCAGAATTTTAATTGATTTAAAATCTGTTATAAATTCAACAAAGACAACTGATTGTATTAGTATGACAATCGGTATGACAATCAATAGTCATACCGAAAGTCATGCTAATTCAAAAGGATTGTCTTATCAGAATTATTATTAGGATTTAAATCTATTTAATTTCAGCAAGACAAACTGTTTGAACTAATATGACAATCGGTATGACAATTTGATAGTCCTACCGAAAGTCTTGCTAGTTCATTCTGATTGTCTTGCTAGTTCTAAAAGATAGTCCTACCGAAAGTCTTGCTGAGCCAAAGAGATTGTCATGCCAGTTCATTTTCATTCGGTTGGTTGATAAAAGAAGCAGAAGCTGAACATTCATTTTAATAATCAACACACAGAACTCGAGAACAAAAAGAAAAAGAAGCAGACACAATATTTCATCTTCTCTGCTACTTCAAGATTAAATTTTTAGTTTGTAAAGTTAAATCCAAACCACTAGAAATATTTATCTTATTCTTGTGTAACAATCTAGCGGATCTAAATCCCTAGAACTTAATCTCAAATTGCGTTTAGTATTTGAATCTTTTTATTACAAAAATAGAAAAAGTTCATGTCGAATTTATTCTAGATTTGTGATAATTAATTTGAGATTAATTCCTTGTAATCGATACAGTTGTTGTAACACCTTTCAAGTTTAATAATATTCTTATTTAACTTGAATTTTGTTTCACATTTTTATTTCGCATTTAATTCGATTATTCGGTACTGTTTGTATTCAACCCCCCCTTCTACAAACACATTGGGACCTAACACCGAAAATCCACCAGATACCGAAAGAATTGAGTATAAGGTAACATGATAAAAAGGATTTAATTCAAGGAGTACAAGAGAGGATCATAAAAGGAATATAATGTATTGAGAAAGGTTAAGGAAACCCAAGTAATAAGATCCCGGGTATGATCCCTCAAACGATAAACGAGAACGAAAGTTAAGCGAACCGTATAACAGATCAACGGTCATTAACCAAGTAATTAGGAGCTAATAAAAGAGGTTAGTGATGATGATGTCATCACACCAACAAGAAGAGGACAAGTGTGGGAAGATGACATAGGAGGATGACATAAGCATGACCAAAAGGGAAGGAATTGTTGGTTGATTTTAAGCCATTCATTTTTTACCATGGTAAAAGGTAATTAACAAAACAAAAAGGGAAAGCAACCAAACAAGAAGCATTTCTTCTCCCCACTCATTCTTGCTCTCGACTTTTCCATGAAAAGCAAAGGAAAATTTTCAAAACTCAAGCTACACACCTTCAAAAATCAAGAGGTTTGTTTCTTTAGCTTCCATAATTCATAACTTAGATGAGCCATAAGTTTAAGCTCAAGATTCCATGTTTAAGATAGCTAATCAATTCATCAAAGTTCTTGGTGAATAGTGTTATCAAGAAACTAACTTTGTGTTTTCTTATGTTTTCTTCAAGATCCAAGCTTAGTAGAGATAGTTAGTGGTTATTTAAGGCTTCCTAAGTGATTCTCCACTCTCCAAGGAAGGTATAACCCCTCCAAACCCTAACTTTACTTTGAGTATTAGGTTTGGTTTTGTTTGTTATAGTTCATGAGAGCATGATTCTTGTATGTTTAGAGTTTGGTTGGAATTATAATGATTTTGGGTTATAAATCTTGGTTGTTGGTTGATGAACCTTAAGTATAGTTAGTAGCTCTTGTTTGGAGATTGAATAAGTTGGAAAAATCATGAGGTTATGGACTGAGTTAGTAAGGTTTGGATGAAGTTTGGTGGTATTGGTGGTTATGGGTTGATTTGTGGTTGATTGGAGTAGTTTAAACTTTGGTAATCACGTAAATATAGCCGTCGTAATGCCCGATTTACTTTAGACTGTTTTTGTTCTTAACATCAGGAACCGTGAACTCACTGTTAGGTTTTTACCATTTCCATGATTACATAGTTCATGTTACGAGCTTCGTTTTGATATGTGGTTCGCTTGAATCTGATGTACGGTTTAGGAGAAACGACCGTTTTAAGTACGGCGTTTCGTGAACGAACCACTACCCCTCGCCTTATTTTGAAACCTTGGTTAAGGACCTTAAATGACTAATTGGGGTATGAAACAATTATGTAAAGTGGATTAGGCAGTAGGTCGGGTACTCGCGAAAGAATCGCCTAAAAACTCTTAATGGTTAATTTATTAAAAATGATGGAGCCGAGGGTACTCGAGCGACTTAAGTGAATCGTTAAGCGCAAAAGCGATCGTTAGAGTCTAGTTGGTTAAAGTATAGATTCTTAAGCGACTTTGGTTTAATTCCAACTTATATGTTGTTTATAGGTTACCAGGCTCGTCCCCGGCCTTTTACCACCCCCAGTCGCTCAGGCAAGTTTTCTACCCGTTATACTGTTGTTGTGATGTATATATGTATATGCATTATCTTGTGATAAGTGCATGAATGTTATTAGCAAATCTTGCGATATATTGGAGCATGCTGATATGGTATATATGCATGTCTATTTCGTAATCTTGATATCTAATTGTTGATTCAAATGCTTATAAGTTGCATAATACATATGCTAGAGATAAGCAGTAGTTGCAAGGGTGAACATTTTTCTAAACCGGGAGTCGGTGTTCCCGAGAATAATATACGTATATTTTTATATATATATATATATAAATAGTTTTCAAAACTATTAATCGAATAAGATTTATTCGATAACTTTATTTTATTTAATGAATATTATTTTTGAATATTCATTCGAGGACCTATGACTCCGCTTATTTACTAAATAATATTCTTTATTTTATTAAAGAATAATGTTTCGATAATCAAACTTATTTTTGACTATTCAAATAAAGATCATACTTTCGTATAAGTATATCTTTGGTTATTTAATATTCATTTCAAGTATGAGTTTTAAAACTCCTACCTCGATTATTTTTATAAGGATCATCCTTATGGGAATATTATTTAAATAATAATATTCAGATACTTTCTAACATATCGGGACTGATTTATTTTATTAAATCAGCGTTACTCTAAATATTCTTTAAAATGTTTTTGAGTTTTCAAAATGATTTTAAAAGTTAGAGCGGATCCCAAAACTCATTTTCATATTTAAGATCCTCCTTTCGAAGGGAATTTAAATACTCGCTCAAAACCTGAGAAATCCGGCTCTGTGGTGTGTTTTATATTCACAACAAGGTTGCTATTTTGATAAAAGAGTTTTTGGTTACTTACCCAACACTCGGGAAGTAAAATTCTTGGAACAAGTTAATCCATTAACAGGCATCGCCTGGGAAATATCGGTGAGTTTTCCTTTCCAACTAGATACGACTTCTTGGTGGAGCCGTATCAACAAGTTTCTACTTGGGGAAAGGGGGGACGAGCTTTACGTTTCAGAGTCATGGATTTCATCTGAACTAAGAGTGGCGTAAGTGGTCGAGTGGCGCCGGCCCAGCCTTATTATATTGGCCCAAATGGCCTGGAAGTTCCGCTAAGACGGTCCATTCCTTAGGAGTCCAGTGTTCGGTTGACAAGTAAATCCGACAGGTTCTCCTCTACATGTAGAAAATGGTGGGGTTGCACCACTGCGACTGATCATCGTAAGTGGTCTTACTGGCGCGGCAAACTCCCGTAATGAGTTCATCATCCAGTTTGGATATTTCTGCAACACTACCCAGAGCATTCGATCGAAAGGCTACGGATGGGTGATTTCTGAGGCATTGACAGTGTCAAACGGTTATAATGATGTTTCCTTCAAATGAAGTATCTCGTAACTTCATTTCTTTTAAACACATTTCAAGGATTGAATCTATTCAAGTCTTATTTTGTAGTTTCATCTATGTGATGAACTTTCGAAACTGTTTATACCTTGAACGATGGTGGTTCAAGTAGTATTTGGAAAAGATATAAGTATATTGGAGTATCTTGTAACTTCATCTTTTCAACTTATATCCAGTTAATGATTATCTTATGAATGACAAAGATTTTCAGAAAAACGTTGAGACAAGGTTAGATATATGAGATCACCTTGCAACGATATTTTTTTTATACAGTTATAAACTGGAACTCTGTGTATATTATACATGTCAGAGGATTTCAAAGATTATGAAAAGTATATATGTATATATATAATGAATATTTTGCGACTTGGTCGCGTTAAGATATCAACTTGGTTCATTTCTTCTTGACCAAGACTTTCATGAATACTATGAGAATGCTCATATATTGTTAATTATTATATATACTATTTCGGTGGGCTTGTTGCTCACCCTTGCTTTCTTCTTTCATCACACAACAACAGTTAGAAAAGATGAACATGACCAAGCTTCCAATTCGCAAGCGGTTAGGAAACGTTCCGCAATTTCCTGTAGGCGTTGATGCCGCCGTAGCTGAGGTATGAACTACCAATAGGCTAGGCTTTCAACTATTGATGAACCAGACTTATGTATATTATGAATTGTAATAATGGCAAAGAATATGTAAATCATTCGGAAACCCTTTTGAGGTGAAATGGTTTACAATTATGGAGTAAAATGACTTGTGTTATTTTTGGTATTCATCTCTGAGACTATAACTTGTGGTGTGTGTGTGTATAGTGTGGGGTCACAGTACGCAGCAGTTGGTTGATTGTTAAGGTTAAGTATTATTAAGGGAAATGGAACTCGTGACAACCCGAATCCCCGACCTCGGATTTGGGGGTGTTACAGAAATGGTATCAGAGCCAAGCGTTATAAACCTCAAAGAAGATGTGACGTTAAGATAATAAGTTCACTAAGATAATAAGAACTCTTGCCAAGTTCATAATCAGGCTACCTAACGTAGTACTGACAGTTAAAACCCTTACGGGAACCCTTGTAAATATTATGATAGTAACATAGTTCTTTCTCGTATAGGGCAGCGGGGCACCGAACCCTGAGGTTCAGGAGCATCAGCATGAGGATGTTTTATTACATATTGGAGATCAAATTGTGAATCCAATAGAGTACCCTAACGAGGGACCGGATGAGATTCATATTGAGAATGTTGCGGTTGAGGATGTTATCCCAGAAGGGATTGTTGCTGAGGAGGATCTCGTGGAGGATCCTGACGAGAATGAAGAGAGGACCGCTGAGGAATTGATGACCGTAGTCAGGGCAACTACCAGAGCTAGAATGTCCGCGAGGGTGGCACTAGAGGATGAAGAGTTACCAAGGGCACAATGGATAATGAGGGCAGAAGGAGTGGGGCCTTCCACGGCACTAATTATACCAGTATCAGACCCTCTTCCAGAGGTTCCTGTAGACATCCATGAGGTTCCACCAATTCCTGTTCCCTCCCCTGTACAGAGCCCAGCACCTACTGAGGAAATGCCACCTTTATGTCCTGCACCATTGTCACCTGATACCGTGCTTGGTTATTCATATGGATCTCCTGGGTCTGCACCACCTGCACCCCATGGACTGCTAGATGCTACCACTCAGGCTTCTCTTATCGCCAATTATCATATGACTTTGGGTGGCCTGTCTGAGGCCCGTAATGTTAGAAGTGATCTGTTGGACCGACTTACTGCACCAAGAATTGAGGGCGGGGTACTTCCGGCAGGAGTAGCTTATAGCATGGACAGGATTGAGGCTACCACCCGAATTACAGCTAGAGGCCATCTTGAGGGTCAGGTTGATCCAGCTCTACTTGCGACTATCTTAGACCTCATCACCTCTGTGATGGAGCAGGTTAGGGATGTCGTGCGTGCCCGCATTTCTTGATCCATGGTAGTGTGCAGAGCCAGAGCGATCAGATAAGGGTTTCATGTAGCACCGCTTTTGGAGGATTAGCCAAAGTTATGAATGATTAGTTTTAATGACTAGATGATTATCTATGTAGTACTTTTGGGATAAAAGCGATCAAATCAAATGATGTAATTCTCTTTAATGTGTTCAGTTGTTGTACCCTCGAACAAATGGTTATGTATATATTCGTTAATTTCAATTCAGATCAGTTTGTTTGTGATAAGTTCATATTGTTAATTGCACTATTATCACTTAAGAGAGTGTCATGAAGTTTATAGAACTTGAGAATTCATAATTTGCAATCATGCAAGGACTGAATGAGGGAAATACTTAAGCAAAGTAAGTAAGACAAATATCCAGAGATTCTCAAAATTTTTCCAAGCAATATGCCCCCACGAGGAATAAGATTAGGGGCAAACCTTGAATGTGATAATCAGGGAGGTCACAATTAAGATATAAGGATCCCATAATATAATGAAGTAGAAAATGAGGATTTTAAATTAAAAGATGACCCCAATTATGGGGAGTAGGAAGAAATATTTAGACTGAGAAAACAAAAGTCGAGCAAGATAGGAAGAACCAGGATGGTACTCCTATTGGGCAATCCACGGACCTGCCTAAAATAAAACTTATACTTTTACCCCTAACCACCACCTTGAGGAAACAATGTGGTGTGAAATTCTTTCAGGACCTTTAAGTTGCTAAGCTCTCAGAGTTCCAAGGAAATAGCTGACCCAGTCGAGGCAAGAGCCTGGCTAAAGGAAATAGAGGAATCATTTGAGATTCTAAATGATTGACGAATCACAAAAGACTGTTTTTGTCACTTACCCTCCTAAGAGAGAGACCACCCGCTGGTGAAAGACCAAGAAAGGCACGGAGCCAGAGGTTATAATAAAACGATTAAAGTTTAGTCAATTGTTTTCGGGAAAGTACTTCCCAAGGTTATAGAGATAGTGTAAAAGCTTTAGAGCCAGATCAAAGGCGGACAAGTATGATGAATCATGAATCTAGGTTGTGAAAGTCGTCAAGGTTCGTCTGAAGGACACGAATCCAGAATGACGGGATGTTTAAAATCAATGCTTATGTGGTGTTGGTTCATGAAATAGTTGTAATAGAAACGAAAATAAAAGAAACTGAAGTGGAAAGGAAAATAAAGACAATAAAGTTGAGGAATGATAAGGGAGTTGGGTATGAAGAAACCCTAAAGACTAGTAGCAATAGAAATAGAAAAGTATGTAATCATCAGGATAAGGGTGATTCACCATGAGTTAAAGTTGATGGTTGAAGGCATAAGATATATATATATATATATATATATATATATATATATATATATATATATATTGTACCCCTTTAAGTTGGGAGAATTCGAGGAAACCTTGAGATAGTTTGAAGGATAAACAATGAGACGCGGATAGACTGAGGAGACAAGAAAGTAAGAAATTAGGAAGATTGGATGAAGGAAGTGACCTTCAAGAATGTGAAGTGTAAGACGGGGGCATGATACCCAGAAAGGGAGACACCAGGTATGGAAGATATCCCAACATTGAGATGACTGTTGAGATAAACAACAAAAGTAAATAAGGATTTATTAAGAATAAGTTCACGTTGAACACGACCAATATCTTCCAGGACATCCCTGTTGTCATTACCAAACTAGGAAAGAAAAGCGGGTAACCATTGTTATCTATTGAAGGCCATATGTGTTGACCTCAGTTTGAATAAGGATGCTATTGTGAAATTGGTATAGACTATCTGGGTGGGAATGATTGAATAAGATAATCTATCAAGGATATATGACTTGATTTATCCATGGAAGGATGCAAGTACCTTTTTAAAGGTGGAATTAAGGATATAATCTCAATAACTTGAGATGAACCCTAGGGGAATGTATAAGGGTTGGCATTTCGCCCTTAATAGGGACACCATGAGTTTTGACATTATGAATTGGAAAGGATTAAGGTAAAAATAACCTTTAAAGATTAGTAGAGAAATTTTTCAGAAGTACATAGACAATGGTTCTAGTATTAGTAAATGGTATTTTGATATGCCCTGTATCTATGGAATACAGGAGGAATGATTCAAGGATAACCTTAGAGGTCTTACAAGGAGAAAGGTAATATTCAAAGTTTTGAAGAATAGAAATCTTGATAAAGAAAATATGACATAATTATAATAATGCCAAGTAGGGCATGTGTTAAACCATGAGAAGTATAGATTGAACCAATGGGGGTCAGAATTGTTAAAGCAAGAAGGACCCAAGATAAAAGACGTCCTAAGTATGATCGAGAGTCAGCCATGATAATGTTCATATTTAAAGACTAAAGCAGTGACTTATGGAAAGATGGTGATTTTTTTTTAACACAAGGACTTAAGAAAAGCATTTTCACATAAGCAGTGATTTGAAATGAAGTAGAAAATTTAGTGAAGGTGGTTAAAATGACATTGATTGTAAGGAAGTATTGCTATCAGGAAAGGCCAAAGAGGTGGCCGACACTTTAAGTGTAAGAAGACAATTATCGGCGCTCGTGCCAGAGGAATACAGTGATGATGGTCAAAGCCGTGAAGGTTGTATTATGGTTTGGAAGATTGACATTCCTTCTGATGACTGTGCAATACCCAACCGTAATAGTAGTTTGGTAAAGGTTTAATTCATGTAATCGCCATGAG
This sequence comes from Apium graveolens, assembly GCF_009905375.1. NCBI lineage: Eukaryota > Viridiplantae > Streptophyta > Magnoliopsida > Apiales > Apiaceae > Apium > Apium graveolens. The sequence goes on along the minus strand of NC_133650.1, from coordinate 274,146,527 downwards.
CGGGCTATCTATCTTAGAAGGTACTATCTTGAGATAGGCCAGGACCATGTTTCAAGAAGGACTAAACGAACCTTTGAGTTAAGTCTTCTATTTAAGGCATATGATTAAGAATGGTATTAACCTGCTATCGTTGCTTTTATTGAAACTCTTTTGCAATTTTATCTGCTTCATGTCATATGTACGCCAAGTTTAGGAGTGTTCTTCATGAATCATGGAATGGTGATTATGTTTCCTCCTTAGAAGAATTCTATATGATATGTATGGACTCCGTATGGTTAGCTATTAAGATTTCATAGAAAATGAATGACTACAGTGGGTCAGTGGTGGACCATAGTAATGCAGCAATGATTCTGCGAGTAATGAGCCGATTACAACCGTGAGAGTTGTAGTGTAATGGATGTTGAGATTGGGTACCACTAATCGGGTTGTGGTGATGTATAAGTTATCATTGATAGACTAATTAAGTCGATTATCTACCTATTGAATACTTATTCCTTCTTATCAATAGAGAGTCGTATTACTATACGAGGAAGGTTGTGATGCAAGCATAGAATTCTAATAACGATGATGTCTAGAATGAAATCCCAGATTCGATTTTTGATGTCAAGGGAGTTTCAAAGGTGATTGTTTATAAGCTCGAGCAAGAGCATGGGACCATAGAACGATGGACGGAATAGTAGATATTCGGGAGCGTGAACTGCGATGCTATAATACTTGATGTTGATATATATATATACACATATGTTTTGTTCTCCTATGACAAACCTCTATAGTTCAGAGGTAGATTCCAAGCCAGATATTTGTGGCAGTATTTTTCATATACAATTCTCTTCAATTCGTTCGTTTCTCTCCTTTTCATTTTGTATAAGCTGAGAAGAACAACCCTTCCAGAAAGGGAGGTATTTCCGAATGACTATCTATCTATGTGATAGAAGCCTAGTAGGATACCACATGTTGTTTAATTGCTTGTCAGGTACTAAAGGCTGGCCACCTTCTGTACTAACTATGCAATAGAACAAGTGTTCATGATCATAGTGATCTCTCAATAAATTCGTTTACTTCTATACGATGGATCAAGCTTTCGAAGATGGAAGCAGCTAGAAAGGAAGTAGTATCAGTGCGGTGGTATTCTGAATCTAACGCGTTTGTGATACTAAGGTTGACGTAATTATTAAAAGGTTATAGAATGCTAACGAGCAAAAGTATAACCAGTATAGTATTATGTACGGAATATAGTAATGACTACGAACTGGAAAAGAATGGGTATTGAGAAGCAAAACCTATAATGCTAGAAGCTATGATGAGAGTCTGTGCAATAGACTTGAAAGAATTTGGAATGGTCACTTAGCACGGATTGAGTTTTCTTATGATAATAGATCGTATGTCAGTATCGGGATATCGCCTTATGAGATCCTTGAGGGAAGACAATATCGATCTCCCTTATGTTAGGATGAAGATTTTAGAGAGCAAGATGCTCGGACTCGCAGTAGTTCAAAGGACCAAGGATATAATAGATCTAATCAGAGGACGGCTGGTAGTAGCCCAAGATGGACATAAAAAGTATTGATTTGACACGAAAGGACAAAGAATAGGAAGTAGGGGAGTAGTGCTGTTATAGGTATTCCCTTAGAAAGGATGGATGAGGTTCAAAAAGAAAGGAAAGCTAAGCCCACGAATTGTTGGACCCTTGGATATATTAAGACGTATTGGGAAGTTAGCATATGAGCTAGCCCTACCCCGAGACATGTAGCCAGTTCATAACGTGTTCCACGTATCAATGTTAAGGAAGTGTAATTCAGATGCCAGACAAATAGGGGCATATGCGCGCATAGACATGTAACCAGACGTAACCTATATGGAGCAACCAGGAAGGGTTATAGATCAAAAAGGGACAAGTACTTAGGAGAAGGGATTATCAAGCTAGTCATAGTTGGTGGTAGAACCATAATGTGGGAAAATTTACTTGAGAGTTAGAAAGTGCAATGCTAAGAAAGTATCCCTATTCTTTTTTATCTGATTCCGGAACGGAATCCTTTTAAGGAGGGAAGACTGTAATAACCCCAATTTTTGGAATTTTTGAAACCCTTATGAATAGTGTTTTTCCTGATTATGCTGAATAAGAAAACTTTTCATGCCACACTTTGTAGAGGTTCTTTTATTGTCATTCTGAGATCTTATTAGTACTCTATATGGTATATAAGTGTATGTAAAGATCGTCAGAATCCAAATACGAACACTTTGATTTTTCCCGAAAATCCACCAGATACCGAAAGAATTGAGTATAAGGTAACAGGATAAAAAGGATTTAAATTCAAGGAGTATAAGAGAGGATCATAAAAGGAATATAATGTATTGAGAAAGGTTAAGGAAACCCAAGTAATAAGATCCCGGGTATGATCCCTCAAACGTTAAACGAGAACGAAAGTTAAGTGAACTGTATAACAGATCAGCGGTCATTAACCAAGTAATTAGGAGCTAATCAAAGAGGTTAGTGATGATGATGTCATCACACCAACAAGAAGAGGACAAGTGTGGGAAGATGACATAGGAGGATGACATAAGCATGACCAAAAGGGAAGGAATTGTTGGTTGATTTTAAGCCATTCATTTTTTACCATGGTAAAAGGTAATTAACAAAACAAAAAGGGAAAGCAACCAAACAAGAAGCATTTCTTCTCCCCACTCATTCTTGCTCTCGACTTTTCCATGAAAAGCAAAGGAAAATTTTCAAAACTCAAGCTACACACCTTCAAAAATCAAGAGGTTTGTTTCTTTAGCTTCCATAATTCATAACTTAGATGAGCCATAAGTTTAAGCTCAAGATTCCATGTTTAAGATAACTAATCAATTCATCAAATTTCTTGGTGAATAGTGTTATCAAGAAACTAACTTTGTGTTTTCTTATGTTTTCTTCAAGATCCAAGCTTAGTAGAGATAGTTAGTGGTTATTTAAGGCTTCCTAAGTGATTCTCCACTCTCCAAGGAAGGTATAACCCCTCCAAACCCTAACTTTACTTTGAGTATTAGGCTTGGTTTTGTTTGTTATAGTTCATGAGAGCATGATTCTTGTATGTTTAGAGTTTGGTTGGAATTATAATGATTTTGGGTTATAAATCTTGGTTGTTGGTTGATGAACCTTAAGTATAGTTAGTAGCTCTTGTTTGGAGATTGAATAAGTTGGAAAAATCATGAGGTTATGGACTGAGTTAGTAAGGTTTGGATAAAGTTTGGTGGTATTGGTGGTTATGGGTTGATTTGTGGTTGATTTGTGGTTGATTGGAGTAGTTTAAACTTTGGTAATCGCGTAAACATAGCCGTCGTAATGCCCGATTTACTTTAGACTGTTTTTGTTCTTAACATCAGGACCCGTGAACTCACTGTTAGGTTTTGACCATTGCCATGATTACATAGTTCATGTTACGAGCTTCGTTTTGATATGTGGTTCGCTTGAATCCGATGTACGGTTTAGGAGAAACGACCGTTTTAAGTACGACATTTCGCGAACGAACCACTACCCCTCGCCTTACTTTGAAACCTTGGTTAAGGACCTTAAATGACTAATTGGGGTATGAAACAATTATGTAAAGTGGATTAGGCAGTAGGTCGGGTACTCACGAAAGAATCGCCTTAAAACTTGTAGTGAATATGTTGTGTACTTGATGATCACTGAAACAAAATATCTAAGTAGATTTTACTTAGTGAAATCAAGTAGCACTCGACGGATAAGAATTATAGTCCCGACGGATAACTCATTATAGTCCCGACGGATGATTAACTTATTATCCATCGAGTGAGTAGCTTATGTAATAATAAGTTTGTAGCACAGTGTTGTATGCATCTTTGTATAGAATCTGTAGTAGCATATAAGTCATGTTGACTTTAACTAGATATGCAGAATAGGTTGATTAACTATACATAAGCAATGTCTTGTAATTCTGTATAAGTAAAATGAAGTCAAGTGCCAAAATAGCTACCAACGGATGCTTAACAAAGCTTCGACGGATGATCAAATGACTATCAACAGATGCTTAACAAAGCTTCGACGGATGATCAAATGACTATCAACGGATGTTTAACATAGCAGTCTACGGATGATCAATTAAGTCATCGACGGATGATCTGAAAGTCGACGGATGATCATATCAAGATTCAAACATCAGTTGAACAGTGAAAGCTGACACACAGCCGTCGAGTTGGATACAAACACACTGTGGAAGCCCATTAACTGGGTAATAGAGGACGAAAAGCAGCAAAGATCAAGACTGTTAGATTTTATATTTGTTCAGTTCTTTTGACTTTGTAATCTTGGTAATATATAAACCAAGAGAGTAGCAAATAGAAAAAATCTAACTGAGATAGCTGAAAAACATAAAAACAGAGAAATCTTTGTAAGCACAATCTTTAGCATTTCCTGTATTTTTCAGCAGTTCTATTTTGTAAGCAGCTGTGAGCATTTCTGCACACAGAGTCCTCTCGATATATTATATATATCTCTGGTGGAATTGTTTAAATCCACCAAAAAGTTTTTAAAGACTCTTGTTTTTAATTACTTATGTTTTGATTCATTCAAGTTCACATTCCGCATTGTGCTGATTAAAACAAATATATCCATAATCGAGTTGAACATTTTTATTTCAAGAAAAAGGTTCAAGAATTCCATTCAACCCCCCTTCTGTAATTCTTGCTATATTGTTAAGGGACTAACAATTGGTATCAGAGCAAGCTCTTAATCTACAAAGAGTTTAAAGATCAAAACAATTCAGCAAGATGAACAAGAAAGATGTTGGAGTCAAGATTCCTTTTCTTGATAAAGATAATTACCATCATTGGAAGGTAAAGATGCATCTTCATATGCTTTCTCAAGATGAGGCTTATGTGGACTGCATAGAAAGAGGCCCTCATGTTCCAATGAGAGCTGCAACAGAAAATGAACCATCTGTTCCAAAGCCAAGGCATGAATGGTCTGATCCTGATTTTGAACAAGTCAGGAAAGATAAAAAGGCCATGAACATTCTGTTCAATGGTGTTGATGCAGATATGTTTGATAACATTATCAACTGCAAGACTGCCAAGTAAGTTTGGGACACAATACAGATAATCTGTGATGGTACTGAGCAAGTAAGAGAAAATAAAATGCAGCTCCTGATTCAGCAATATGAGCATTTTCACAATGAAGAAAGTGAGTCACTCACTGACATTTTTAGTAGATTCCAAAAGCTACTAAATGCTCTTAAATTGCATGGAAGAGTCTATCAGACTAAGGACTCCAATCTGAAATTTCTCAGATCTCTTCCAAAGGAATGGAAACCAATGACAGTCTCATTGAGAAACTCACAAGATTATAAGGAGTTAACTTTGGAGAGACTGTATGGCATTCTGAAGACCTATGAGCTTGAAATAGAGCAGGATGAAAGAATGGAGAGAGGAAAGAAGAAAGGATGATCCATTGCACTAGTTGCTAATCTGGAAAAGGAGAAGGAAGAGAAGATGGAAGCTGTGGAATCAACTTCAAAGGCCTGTGAAAGCAAGGGTAAAGGGCTAGCTGCAAAAAATGAAGATTCATTGAGCCAAGATGACATGGAGGACATTGATGAACACCTAGCATTCCTTTCAAGAAGATTTGCCAAGCTCAAGTTCAAGAAGAACTTTGGAGCTGCCAAGCCAAATAGAAACATGGTGGATAAATCAAAATTCAAGTGTTTCAAACGTGGCTTGGTAGGGCATTTTGCAAATGAGTGTAAAAAGTCAGATTCCAGTAAGAAAAGATTTGAGTCTATAGATTACAAGCAAATAAAAGGAAAGGGCTTTGATCTACTCAAATAAAAGGAAAGGGCTTTTATTACACAAGAGAATGACTGGGCAGCTGATGGCTTGGATGAAGATGAAGATGTCAGCTACGTCAATCTAGCCCTTATGGCCAAGTCTGATGAAACAGAGACAAGTTCCTCAAGCAATCAGGTAATCACTACAAACCTTGCACATTGATCTAAAGCTGAGTGTAATGATGCAATAAATGACATGTCTACAGAAATGTATCATTTGCGTGTTACACTTAAGTCCCTTACTAAAGAAAATGCTAAAATCAAAGAAAACAACTTGTTTTTGAGTGAGAGGAATAATGTGCTTGAGTCTCAGTTTGTTGAGTTTGAGAAACTAAAAATTGAGTATAAAATTGCCAAGGAGGAATTAACTGAGTCCTTGAAAAAGGAAGAAATTTTAAAGAAGCAGCTCGATCGTGAACAAGAGGTGATTAAAGCATGGAAAACATCCAGAGATGTTCATGCTCAAATCACCAAGGTTCAAGGAATTGAGTCTTTTTGTGATGAAGCCTGGAAAAAGAATAAGGAGAAACTAGAACCTATTTTGGTAGATGGGTTGCTGACAGATGTAGACTCGACGGATGATGAGGACTATCCGTCGGATAACAAAAAGTGTTATCCGTCGAATGATAAAATTCCTCATCCGTCGGCTGTAAGCAAACCCATTAGCAAAGCCAAATTAACCAAGCTAAATGATAAGTATGGGTCTGTTTCCAAGAACTTTATTTCGGGAGAGTCAAGTCAAGCCAAGAAAGGGAAGAAGGCTAATGTTGGTCACATGACTGTCAAACAGTTAAGTGACAGACTTGAGAAGATAGAGGTAAAAACAGAGACTAAAAGGAAAAACAATAGGAATGGTAAAGTAGGGATTAACAAACACAATAACTACACACCTGACAAATATGCTCCTAGAAAAATCTGTGTCAAGTGTGGTAGTGTAAATCATTTGTCTGGTAATTGCAAATCTGCCATGCCTACTCCCATGTCTGTTCAGCCTCAATTCTCTAACTTGAATGCCATGCCTCCCATGCCTGTTAATGCTATGCCTACACAAAACATGAATGCACAGTTTGCTAATATGCCATTTGCACCTAATCCATATTATGCTGCATACAATATGCCTCAAATGCCATTTAGCATGCCTTACTGGAATAACATGTTTGCACCAAGCATGCCATTTCCTTTTAGCCATAACATGCATGATAATTCTGTTGCATCTAGTGGTTTCAAAGGCCCAACCCAAATGACTAAGGAAGAATCTGAAATTCCTAAGTCAAATGAGTTAAGACCTAAGAAACAGAAGAAGAAAGCTAACAAGGCAGGACCCAAGGAAACTTGGGTACCAAAATCAACTTGATTTGATTTTGATGTGTGCAGGGAAACAGAAGGAATTTTTGGTACTTGGATAGTGGTTGTTCAAGACACATGACTGGTGATTCTACCCTGCTCACAGAGTTTGAAGAGAGAGCTGGCCCAAGTATCACTTTTGGAGATGACAGCAAAGGTTATACTGTGGGATATGGCTTGATTTCAAAGGATAATGTCATCATTGAATAGGTTGCCTTAGTGGATGGTCTCAAACACAATCTGTTGAGTATCATCCAGCTTTGTGACAAAGGCAACTCAGTATCCTTCAACAAAGAAACCTGTGTTGTGATTAATAATCAAAACAACAAAGTGGTTCTCACTGGTGTGAGAAGAGGAAATATGTACCTAGCTGACTTCAATTCAACTAAAGCAGAATCTGTAACTTGTTTTCTTAGTAAAGCAAGTCAAGATGAAAGTTGGCTATGGCACAAGAAACTATCGCATTTGAACTTCAAGACCATGAATGAGCTGGTAAAGAAAGAGCTAGTTAGAGGCATTCCTATGGTGGAGTTTACAAAGGATGGACTGTGTGATGCCTGGCATCGTTCAGGAAGAAACTTGATTCAGCAATTGAAGAGCCTCTACAACTGCTTCACATGGATTTGTTTGGACCAGTCAATATATTGTCAATCTCAAAGAAAAGATTTTGCCTAGTACTTGTAGATGATTTCTCAAAGTTCTCTTGGACCTATTTCCTAAAGTCCAAAGATGAGGCTAGTGAAATCATCATCAATCACATAAGGCAAGTTAACAATCATCCTGATTTCAAAGTTAGAAGAATCAGGAGTGATAATGGAACTGAGTTCAAGAACTATGTCATGAGAGCATTTTGTGAGGAAAATGGAATCTTGCATGAGTTTTCAGCAGCAAGGACTCCACAACAGAATGGATTAGTGGAAAGAAAGAATAGATCTCTTATTGAAGCTGCAAGGACCATGCTTGAAGAATCAAAACTACCAACATACTTCTGGGCTGAAGCTGTAAACACTGCATGCTACACTCAGAACATCTCTCTGATTAATCAAGCAAGATGCATGACACCTTATCAATTGTTCAAGAACAAGAAGCCAACTCTGAACTTTCTTCATGTCTTTGGCTGTAAAAGCTATATTCTAAGAAATCAAACTGATCAAAATGGGAAGTTTGATGCTAAAGCAGATGAAGGAATTTTTGTTGGATATGCTGTTGGTAAAGCATATAGAGTCTACAATCTAAGAACCAACATTGTTGTTGAATCTATACATGTTGTGTTTGATGACAAAAAGATTTAAGGACTAATAGATGGAGATTACCATGAGAGCCTCAAATTTGACAATATTGAGATGGTCAGTGATGAAAGTGATGATGAGAGTGATCAAGAAATAGTGTCTAAGGATAATGCAGACAAATCTACCACAAATGAAGCACAAAACTCAACATCCGTCGAGTTACATAATGCTTCATCCGTCGGAAGGCAATCTGGATTATCCGTCGGAAGACAACCTGCCTCATCCGTCGGTGCTCAAAATTCTCCATCCGTCGGGTTATCAAAAGGAGCAGGAAGTCAAGGCAGATCACCCATAGAAAGTACCCCAATCTCAAATCAAAGATCCACAAACTCAGGGGGAGTTTCTGGAAATCAAAACTTAATCACACATCAAGACAACATTGAGGTCTCTTCATCTAGGGCTAATCTACCTCAACCAAGAAAATGGACAAAAGATCACCCCTTTGAACTGATTATTGGTGATGTTTCTTCCAGAGTTCAAACCAGGAGAGCAACTCAAGAAGAATGTCTATACAGCAGCTTCCTGTCTAAGAAAGAACCAAAGAAGGTAGAAGAAGCCTTGTTAGATCCTGATTGGATTTTAGCTATGCAGGAGGAGCTAAACCAATTTGAAAGGAATAAAGTATGGAAGCTGGTACCCAAGCCTACAGGAAAGAATCTAATAGACCCCAAATGGGTATTCAGAAACAAGATGGATGAAAATGGCATAGTAGTAAGGAACAAAGCAAGATTGGTTGCTAAAGGCTATTGTCAGCAAGAAGGGATAGATTTTGATGAAACATTTGCTCATGTTGCAAGATTTGAAGCCATCAGAATCTTCTTAGCCTATGCAGCCCATGCCAATTTTAAGGTCTATCAAATGGATGTCAAAAGTGCCTTTCTGAATGGAGATTTGGAGGAAGAAGTGTATGTAAGTCAACCTCCTGGCTTTGAAGATCCAAATTTCCCAGAGTATGTCTATTATCTACTGAAAGCACTTTATGGACTGAAGCAAGCACCTAGAGCCTGGTATAACACCATATCAAAGTTCCTTTTGGAAAATCACTTTACATGAGGTACTGTAGATAAAACTTTATTTTTCAGAAATGTTAATGGCTCTAGCATACTTGTTCAAATTTATGTAGATGATATTATTTTTGGCTCTACAGATGAGAAACTTTGTAAAAAGTTTGACAAACTAATGTAAAGCAAGTATGAAATGAGTATGATGGGAGAACTAACTTACTTTCTTGGTTTACAAGTTAAGCAAGTTAGTGATGGAATATTCATTAGTCAAACTAAATATATTTTTGATCTTTTAAAGAAGTTTGATCTAATGGATTGCACATCTGCAAAAACTCCCATGGCCACTGCAACTAAGCTTGAACTAAACACTACTGAAAAGTCTGTGGATATTTTAAGTTATAGAGGCATGGTTGGCTCACTTTTGTACTTAACAGCTAGTAGGCCAGATATAATGTTTGCTACATGTTTGTGTGCTAGATTTCAGGCTGATCCTAGAGAGTCTCACTTGATAGCTATTAAGAGAATTTTCAGATATCTCAAAGGAACACCAAAACTTGGCATTTGGTATCCTAGAGATTCTGGTTTTGATCTAACAGGTTATTCAGATGCAGATTATGCAGGTTGCAGAATTGATAGAAAAAGCACAGGAACCTGTCAATTTTTAGGAGACAAGCTTGTGTCCTAGTTCAGTAAAAAGCAAAATTCAGTTTCTACTTCTACAGCTGAAGCTGAATATATTGCTGCTGGCAGTTGCTGTGCACAGATTTTATGGATGAAAAATCAATTGCTAGACTATGGTTTGAAAGTTGAAAGGATTCCTATTTTCTGTGACAACACAAGTGCAATTGCCATCACTGAAAATCCAGTGCAACATTTAAGGACAAAGCATATAGACATCAAGTACCATTTCATAAGGGAACATGTAATGAATGGTACTGTAGAGCTACATTTTGTTCCAAGTGAGAAGCAACTTGCAGATAATTTTACCAAGCCACTAGATGAGTCCACCTTTTTTAGGTTGGTAAGTGAGTTAGGTATGCTTAATTACTCTTGAATTTATTTGAACTATTTTGCAAGTTGAAAAGTAGCCAGAAATTTAACTGATTTTTAGGCTTGGATGAAAATTTTGGCTAAGTCAAAATTTTCATCTCGACGGATGACCATTATCCATCGAGTTGAGTCATCCGTCGATATACAAATTGTAAATAAAAATCAATTACTTTTCTGGAATATTTTAAAGCTCGACGGATAACAGTTTATCCTCATCCGTCGAAGTGTCTAAATCCTAACCGTTAATTCCCTGAACATTATCCATCGAGTATACTTACAGTCTGTAAGCATTACATAACGGATAATGGGTGGAATTTTTACCGTTTATTTTAAAACGGCTATTTTAGGCAATTTCTATTGGGTAATTTACTTCTCTTTATTATTTTTATCCGTTGATTTTGAGTAAAGTATAAAAGCTTATTTCATTCTAATCATTTTCTTTTATCACTCTCAAATTCAACTGTGTTATTTCATTCTCTCTCAAGCAAAAATCCTCTTTCTCTTCAAGCTTTTCCTCTCTAATAATGGCACCCGTAGTAAAGATCATGTCACAGACTGGGTTCATCTATGAGAAGAACAACTTCACTGCTTTGGTCAATAAGGGGATTCAACAATCTGAAGACTATCATAAGATGATGGACTTCGTGAAGAACTACAAGTTAAGTTTTGCCATGCTAGAATCACCCACAATTTATTGTGAAGTTGTTGAGGAGATGTGGACAACAACAATCTACAACTCTACTGACAAAACCATCACTCTGACCATCAAAGGTAATGATTTCTGTATCAATAGTGATATAATAAAAGCATGTTTCAAGATTCCTGATGATAATGTAACTGCACCACACACTGACACTGATATTGTCAATATGCTCAATTCCCTTCATTATGCACTTCCTACTGCAAAACTAAGTGAAATTAGAAGACTAGGTCTTAGGAAGGAATGGAGTTACTTGTGTGATGTTGTAACTAAAGTCTTTTCTGGAAAAATCAGTAATTTTGATTCTGTGAACATTTCCATGCTTAACATGCTATACATGCTAGTTACAGACAAATTTTACAATTTCAGTGACCTTATTGTGTATGAGTTAGGTTTTAAATTAGGTGACTTAGCTAAAAGAGGAAAGAATGTTTACTATGCTAGATTTTTTATGCTTTTGGCTAACCATCGTTGTCAAGAGATTGTGCTTGAGAACCCAAACAACAAATTAGCTTATTGGGTTCAAGAGAGAAGAATTATTGCAGACTTGAACAGAGCCAACCATCACAGGGATGTGCCAATGTTCTATTTTCCTGTAATGTTGACACCTCAGGTAAGTGAGGTAAGTTCATCCATACCCTCAACTATTCCAATCTCTTCTATTTCTTTGACTTCAGGCATAGCTATGGCAACTGTGACAATGACCAAACAGTTGCCTACCAAAGCTGCCAAAACAACTGCAACTTTTAAATCCAAATCAAAGAAAACCCCCTCTGGTATCTCTCAAAAGGTACCAGTTGAAAAATCTACCAAAGCCAAAGAGGGGAGTGTGAAGGAGGGTAAGATAGGTGAGGGAAGGGGTGAACATCAAAGAAACCCCAAGGATAAGGTTGGAGAGTTGAGTGAATCCCAGCCTAGCCACACTGCAGTTTCCCAACAAACTGCAGTGCTTAAAAAGGACAAAAGCTCACTTCTAGCTGCATCCTCCCAAAAGGATGTGGCTATTGAACAAAGCTCTCATCCAAGAGCACAGGCCAAGAGGGTTAGGGACACAAGCTCACCCCAAACTTACACTAGAAAGAAGAAATCCAAAACAACTGGGGATGCACAGAGCACACACTTAGTGCAAACTGGTGCTAAAGACACAGTCCCTGCACCTTCTCAAATTCAGATTGATGTGGCTCCAATAAATGTGGAGTCACAGCCAAAATCTCTCATAATAGAAGCCACAGAAACACAATACTCACCAACTAACTCACTGGAAGTGGACATGATAAACACTTCAATTCCTGATTCCCCTTCTTTAACTCTGTTGGGGAAGCCAAAATCTAGTGCAAGTGAGCATCACCTTTTAGATGATTTGTTGGCTCACTTGCCAATTCTTTCAGATTCTATTGTGACATCTGTGCCTCAAATAACTTCAATCAACACAGAGTCAACAATAGTTTCTCTTCCCACCTCATTCATTTCTACTCTCTCGATGGATATTGCTCATCCGTCGAGTAGTGATTGTATCCCGACGGATAAGCTTAACAGCAGTTATCCGTCGGATAGCTTTACCACTCACCCGACGGATATCACTTATCCGTCGAGTGTCTCTGCACAACTTCAAACTTTAATAATTTCGAGTGCAGAAGATTTGGTGGTAATACAATCACTCTTAGGACTGAGAGAGGAGAGTGCATTGAGTGAGAGGCTGGGTTGCTCCCAGGCAAAAGGAGAGGAAAAGAGTGAATCTCAGCAATCCATTCATTCAGGATTGGCAAAAGTGAGTGAGAGGAGTCCCACCTTAGTAGGTGAAGGTGAGGGTGTGAGGGTGGGGAGCCAGGGTGAGAACCTGTTGCAACAAAAGAGAGAATATGAGAGAAAGGCAGGTACTGGAGAAATAAGGATGGAACCAGCCATTGCTAGTGAGTCAATGATTGTGGATGATGCTGAAAAGGAAAGATAATTTCAGCAACATTACAAAGCTGTAATTGATAACATTTCCTTGGATGCTGACACTTTTACTCACCCTATTTCAGCCTATCAACTGTTGGCTGCTCAGGGCAATGTGGAGGCAGAGCAGACTTTGAATTTAGTGCATACCACAGAATCTCTTCAAAGAGATAAAGCTGCTGTGAACAGAATGCCTTCTCAAGCTGGACAGCCATCTGAAGAATTTGGAGTAAATTCTGATGATGATGACTCTGGTTCTTTGGATGGAAGTATGAACTTAGGGGGAGCTGAAGGTCCAAGTTCTGCTTTAAGTTTACCTGAATGGGCATGGGCAAAGGAATCTACACCAGGACAATTTGAGGTGTCTTTGGTCAAACAAGTAATAGCTATTCAACAGGCCCTTCAGGAAGCTTCAGATGCTGGTACCAAGGCTGTTCTTCAAGCTCACCTAGACTCTTTACATTTAATGAAGATCCAACACTTAAGACAAAATCTCAGTGTGGATGAATTGAAAAGATATATAGCTGACTTGAAGACATATAACTCTGAGAAGCTGGATTCAGTAATGCCATATGGTACCATGCAAGATCTATTACTGAGATTAAGGAGAGAATCAGATTCTGACAAGAAGATAGCCAAACTGGAGAACAGAGTTCAAGTTATTGAGAATTCAGTGGCTCTACTTCTTCAAAATCAACAGACTCAGACAAATCTTCTTATGCAACTGACTAAAGCACAAGGCCTAACCCCTCCACTTGATGATAACAAAAAGGGGGAGAGAGAATTAAGTAAGGGGGAGAAAGGACCAACTGAGGGGGAGAAACTTCTAGTTCAAATCAGCAAAGTAATTGTACCTTCAATTACTATCTCCAAGCCACCAGTTGCAGATGGTATAGATCTTATTAATGCAGCAGCAGAAAACTTGAAAGATGCTAATAAAGGAAAGTTGACTCTTATCAACTGGAAAAAGATTGATGAGGAAATAAAGAAAAAGTTTGAATTAGTCAAGGAACCAGTTCAGTCAACCATCCATCACTCTAATGTCAAGCCAATCAGTATGAATGAGATGAGCATGAACTATCTGGAGAAAGGATAATCTTCCAGCATCAAGACTACAAAGGCTGAGATAATTCTTAAACCAAGGGCAAACTATCCAAAGCCATATTTGAAGAACCCTATGGATACTGTGTATGAGACGCCCAAGCCTGATGAAAAGAAGCTTCTGTCAAGATCTATTCTCCTCTACAAAGATCGAGCTGATTCAGCCTCAAGAAAGAGAATTGCAAAGATATTCAGAAATAGGAAGGAAATTTGTGTGGTAGCTGGGCATCCACAATTTGCTCATGCAAAGGAAGAAGAAAAAGCCAGATTGAAGCAGGAAAAGAGGCAAGCTGCTCTAGATGCAAAGAAGTCTAAACAAAAGAAAGAACAGTTTGCTATCTTGGCCAAGCTACAGGCTGTGAATTCTTCTCAACAAATTCCCTCTCAATCATCTCAAGCTACTGAATCAAAGAAGAAGATTGAAGAACAGAAGAAATCCCCAAGAAAGAAAGAACTGGCTAAAAGAACAAAAAGGAAGTTGGATGTTGTTGACAAGGAATTGGAAGATCAATTTCCAAAGGAATCCACTCAAGCTGAAACTCAAGCATCAAAGCCCTCTATGGTATTTGAAGACATAAGGGTGGTGGACCCCTACATGAACATATATGGAGAGCCTATTGTGCCAAAGGATGAGCCAATAGAGTGGGATAAATTACCAATTTCTGACTTCAACTTGCCAATTCTTACTAAGCCAAGAAGGACAAAATCAAGGGCAGTCAAGAAAGTGAAGCTGTCACCTCTCAAATCCAAGTCAGTAGTCAAAGCTCAACCCAAGATCAACAGGGGAGACTACTTGTACTTGTGCGACATCAAAGAATTCTCAGATCTAAACCTTTATCTGGAGGAGCTGGATGAGGTAAGGGCAATTGATGCATATAGAAACCTACCTGAAAGGTTGGTGTTCAAGTACAAAGGAGGAAGGGAGATTCAGTGGCCTCTTCACAGGATACTTCAAGAAATCCAAGCCGTGTTGATCAAAGTCTATTCATCCTTCAAGAAAAACTTTGGGTTCAATGTAACTGCAAGAAGATTAGTATTGAAGAAGATTGAAGAGCTAAGGAGTGTTAGAGCCAAAGATGCACTTCCCAAGACTCTTATCATCCCATACACAGGGATAAGAGTGCATCTAAGGCCCTACTGGCTGATGGAGTTCATGGATGACAAGGGTGTGAGAAGATTCTTCAGATTAGAAGACCAATTGAGTATCTCTAGCAATGAGACTCTCTTGGAGATGCAAGAAATGTTAGATCTCTCAGAATCTGATGAATTAGAATTCCACAGACAGCTCCAGAATCAAATTGAAGAAAACAACAGAAAGCTTGGAAGAAGATCCAGACCTCCAAGAAACTAGAAAAATCTGCTCAGGCTAGAGGAGCATCTTGAAATGACTGTGAGCCAAACCTTGTACATTTTATTTAATTTGAAGCACTTTCAGTTTTATCTACTTATCTTTAAAGATAGATGTTAAGGATATTTTGTGATCATCAAGTGTCTCTTAATTTATGGCTACAATTCCAGTAGACATAAATTGGGGGAGATTGTTGTGAATATGTTGTGTACTTGATGATCACTTAAACAAAATATCTAAGTAGATTTTACTTAGTGAAATCAAGTAGCACTCGACGGATAAGAATTATAGTCTCGACGAATAACTCATTATAGTCCCGACGGATGATTAACTTATTATCCATCGAGTGAGTAGCTTATGTAATAATAAGTTTGTAGCACAGTATTGTATGCACCTTTGTATAGAATCTGTAGTAGCATATAAGTTATGTTGACTTTAACTAGATATGCAGAATAGGTTGATTAACTGTACATAAGCAATGTCTTGTAATTCTGTATAAGTGAAATGAAGTCAAGTGCCAAAATAGCTACCAACGGATGCTTAACAAAGCTTCGACGGATGATCAAATGACTATCAACGGATGCTTAACAAAGCTTCGATGGATGATCAAATGACTATCAACGGATGTTTAACATAGCAGTCGACGGATGATCAATTAAGTCATCGACGGATGATCTGAAAGTCGACGGATGATCATATCAAGATTCAAACATCAGTTGAACAGTGAAAGCTGACACACAACCATCGAGTTGGATACAAACACACTGTGGAAGCCCATTAACTGGGTAATAGAGGACGAAAAGCAGCAAAGATCAAGACTGTTAGATTTTATATTTGTTCAGTTCTTTTAACTTTGTAATCTTGGTAATATATAAACCAAGAGAGTAGCAAATAGAAAAAAACTATCTGAGATAGCTGAAAAACATAAAAATAGAGAAATCTTTGTAAGCACAATCTTTAGCATTTCCTGTATTTTTCAGCAGTTCTATTTTGTAAGCAGCTGTGAGCATTTCTGCACACAGAGTCCTCTCGATATATTATATATATCTCTGGTGGAATTGTTTAAATCCACCTGAAAGTTTTTAAAGACTCTTGTTTTTAATTACTTATGTTTTGATTCATTCAAGTTCACATTCCGCATTGTGCTGATCAAAACAAATATATCCATAATCGAGTTGAACATTTTTATTTCAAGAAAAAGGTTCAAGAATTCCATTCAACCCCCCTTCTGTAATTCTTGCTATATTGTTAAGGGACTAACAAAACTCTTAATGGTTAATTTATTAAAAATGATGGAGCCGAGGGTACTCGAGCGACTTAAGTGAATCGTTAAGCGCAAAAGCGATCGTTAGAGTCTAGTTGGTTAAAGTATAGATTCTTAAGCGACTTTGGTTTAATTCCAACTTATATGTTGTTTATAGGTTACCAGGCTCATCCCCGGCCTTTTACCACCCCCAGTCGCTCAGGCAAGTTTTCTACCCGTTATACTGTTGTTGTGATTTATATATGTATATGCATTATCTTGTGATAAGTGCATGAATGTTATTAGCAAATCTTGCGAAATATTGGAGCATGTTGATATGGTATATATGCATGTCTGTTTCGTAATCTTGATATCTAATTGTTGATTCAAATGTTTATAAGTTGCATAATACCTATGCTAGAGATAAGCACTAGTTGCGTATACCCTTGGTATAGGGGACCCAAAGGTGAACATTTTTCTAAACCGGGAGTCGGTGTTCCCGAGTATAATATACGTATATTTTTATATATATATAAATAGTTTTCAAAACTATTAATCGAATAAGGTTTATTCGATAACTTTATTTTATTTAATGAATATTATTTTTGAATATTCATTCGAGGACCTATGACTCCGCTTATTTACTAAATAATATTCTTTATTTTATTAAAGAATAATGTTTCGATAATCAAACTTATTTTCGATTATTCAAATAAAGATCATACTTTCGTATAAGTATATCTTTGGTTATTTATTATTCATTTCAAGTATATCTTTATTTATTTTTATAAGGATCATCCTTAGGGGAATATTATTTAAATAATAATATTCAGATACTTTCTAACATATCGGGACTGATTTATTTTATTAAATCAGCGTTACTCTAAACATTCTTTAAAATGTTTTCGAGTTTTCAAAATGATTTTAAAAGTTAGGGCGGATCCCAAAACTCATTTTCATATTTAAGATCCTCCTTTCGAAGGGGATTTAAATACTCACTCAAAACCTGAGAAATCCGGCTCTGTGGTGTGTTTTATATTCGCAACAAGGTTGCTATTTTGATAAAAGAGTTTTTGATTACTTACCCAACACTCGGGAAGTAAAATTCTTGGAACAAGTTAATCCATTAACAGGCATCGCCTGGGAAATATCGGTGAGTTTTCCTTTCCAACTAGATACGACTTCTTGGTGGAGCCGTATCAACAAGTTTCTACTTGGGGAAAGGGGGGACGAGCTTTACGTTTCAGAGTCATGGATTTCATCTGAACTAGGAGTGGCGTAAGTGGTCAAGTGGCGCCGGCCCAGCCTTATTATATTGGCCCAAATGGCCTGGAAGTTCCGCTAAGACGGTCCATTCCTTAGGAGTCCAGTGTTCGGTTGACAAGTAAATCCGACAGGTTCTCCTCTACATGTAGAAAATGGTGGGGTTGTACTACTGCGACTGATCATCGTAAGTGGTCTTCCTGGCGCGGCAAACTCCCGTAATGAGTTCATCATCCAGTTTGGATATTTCTGCAACACTACCCAGAGCATTCGATCGAAAGGCTACGGATGGGTGATTGCTGAGGCATTGACAGTGTCAAACGGTTATAATGATGTTTCCTTCAAATGAAGTATCGCGTAACTTCATTTCTTTTAAACACATTTCAAGGATTGAATCTATTCAGGTCTTATTTTGTAGTTTCATCTATGTGATGAACTTTCGAAACTGTTTATACCTTGAACGGTGGTGGTTCAAGTAGTATTTGGAAAAGATATAAGTATATTGGAGTATCTTGTAACTTCATCTTTTCAACTTATATCCAGTTAATGATTATCTTATGAATGACAAAGATTTTCAGAAAAATGTTGAGACAAGGTTAGATATATGAGATCACCTTACAACGATATTTTTTTTATACAGTTATAAACTGGAACTCTGTGTATATTATACATGTTAGAGGATTTCAAAGATTGTGAAAAGTATATATAAATATATATAATGAATATTTTGCAACTTGGTCGCGTTAAGATATCAACTTGGTTCATTTCTTCTTGACCAAGACTTTCATGAATACTATGAGAATGCTCATATATTGTTAATTATTATACATACTATTTCGGTGGGTTTGTTGCTCAACCTTGCTTTCTTCTTTCATCACACAACAACAGATAGAAAAGATGAACAGGACCAAGCTTCCAATTCGCAAGCGGTTAGGAAATGTTCCTCAATTTCCTGTAGGCGTTGATGCCGCCGTAACTGAGGTAGGAACTACCAATAGGCTAGGCTTTCAACTATTGAAGAACCGGGCTTATGTATATTATGAATTGTAATAATGGCAAAAAATATGTAAATTATTCAGAAACCCTTTTGAGGTGAAATGGTTTACAATTATGGAGTAAAATGACTTGTGTTATTTTTGGTATTCATCTCTGAGACTATAACTTGTGATGTGTGTGTGTATAGTGTGGGGTCACAGTATGCAGCAGTTGGTTGATTGTTAAGGTTAAGTATTATTAAGGGAAATGGAACTCGTGACAACCCGAATCCCCGACCTCGGATTTTGGGGTGTTACAGCTATTTTGGGCAATTCTTATTGGTCACTTTATTTTACTTTATTATTTTTTACGGTTATTTTTGAGATAGTATAAAAGCATAATTCACTTTCATTACTTTTCTTTTATCATTCTCAAATCATCTGCTCTAAATTCTCTCTCTTCTCAAAAGCAATTATCATCTCTATCTCTGCAATTTCCACTCTCTAACAATGGCACCAGTCGTCAAGATCATGTCACAAACTGGATTCATCTATGAGAAGAACAACTTCACGGCTCTAGTAAACAACGGGATTCAACAGTCTAGTGACTACTATAAAATGATGGATTTTGTGAAGAACTGCAAACTTAACTACGCCATGCTAGAATCACCCACCATCTTCTGTGAGGTTGTTGAAGAAATATGGTCAACTGCTGTGTACAACTCAACTGATAAGACCATTACACTCACTATCAACGATAAGGAATTCTGTATTAATAGTGATGTTGTTAAAGCATGTTTCAAGATTACTGATAATATTGTAACTTCACCACACATGCACACTGACATTATTAACATGCTTAACTCCATGAACTATGCACTCTCTACTTCTAAGTTAAGTGAAATTAGGAGGTTGGGTCTTAGGAAGGAATGGAGTTATCTATGTGATATAGTTACTAAGGTATTCTCAGGTAAAATCAGTAATTTTGATTTTGTCAATATCTTCATGCTTAACATGCTTTACATGCTAGTCACTGATAAGTACTTTAACTTTAGTGATCTTATTTTATTTGATTTGGGGTTTAAGTTAGGTGATCTAAATAAGAGGGGTAAAAATATATACTATGCTAGATTTTTCATGATGTTAGCTAACCACCTCTCTGAGGGAATTGTGCTTGAGAACCCAAACAACAAATTGGATTGTTGGGTTCAAGAAAGAAGAATTATTGCAGATTTGAACAGGGCAAACCATCACAGAGAGGTTCCACTCTTCTATTTCCCTGTAATGGAAGCACCTCAGGTAAGTGAGATAATGTCATCTGTCTCTACTCTTCCAACCTCTCAAATTTTTTTGCATTCTAGTGTAGCTATGGCAACTGTGTCAATGACCCAACGGTTGCCTACCCAAGCTACCAAACCATCAAAAATTTCTAAATCAAAGTCAAAGAAAGCCCCCTCTGGTATCTCTCAAAAGATGTCAGTTGCAAAATCTACCAAACCTAAAGAGGGGAGTGTGAAGGTGGGTAAGGTAGGTGAGGGACAGGGTGAACATCAAAGAAGCCCTAAAGATAAGGTTGGAGAGGTGAGTGTTTCCCAGCCTGGCCACACTGCAGTTTCCCAACAGACTGCAGTGCTTAATAAGGAAATAAGCTCATTGCTAGTTGTATCCTCCCAAAAGGATGTGACTATTGAACAAAGCTCTCAGCCAAGAGCACAGGCCAAAAGGGTAAGGGACACAAGCTCACCCCAAACCTATACTAGAAAGAAGAAACCAAAAACCCTTGGGGATGCACAGGATTCACACACTGTGCAAACTGGTGCTAAAGACATAGTCACTGCACCTTCTCAAAGTCAGTTTGATGTGGCTCCAATAAATATGGAGTCACAGCCAAAATCTTTAGTTATAGAAGCACCTCAAACACCAAATTCTCCCACAAACTCTCTGGATGTGGATATGATCAACACATCAATTCCTGATTCCCCTTCTTTAACTCTGTTGGGGAAGCCAAAATCTAGTACAAGTGAGTATCATCTTTTGGATGATTTGTTGGCTCACTTGCCAATTCTTTCAGGAACTTTTATGACATCTGTGCCAAAATTTTCATCAATCTGCATAGAGTCCACAATAGTTTCCACTCCTAACTCATTTATTCCTACTCTCTTGATGGATATTGTTCATCCGTCGAGTAGTGATTGTATCCCGACAGATAAGCATAATAGCAGTTATCCATCGGATAGTCAAACTGCTAACTCGACGGATATCCCTTATCTGTCGAGTGTCTCTGCACAGCTTCAAATTTCATCAATTATTTCAAGTGCAGAAGACTTAGTGGTAGTACAATCACTTCTAGGATTGAGGGAAGAGAGTGTCATGAGTGAGAGTCTGGGTTGCTCTCAGGAAAAAGGAGAGGAAAAGAGTGAAAATATGCAATCCAGTTCTTCAGGATTGGAAAAGGAGAGTGTGAGGTGTCCCACCTTAGATGGTGAATGTGAGGGTGTGAGGGTGGGGAGCCAAGGTGAGACCTTGATGCAACAAAAGAGAGATAATAAGAGAAATGCAGGTATAGGAGATATAAGGATGGATGTCATTGCAAGTGAGTTAATGAATGTCCAGGATGCAGACAGGGAGGGACTATCTCAGCAACCTCAAGCTGTTATAGATTCTACCTCCCTTGATGCTGAGACATTTATTCACCCTGTTCCAGAATATCAACTTCTAGCTGAACAGGGCAATGACAATGCAGAAAGGATGCTCAACTTGGTGCACACCACACAGTCAATGCTAAAAGCTAAGGATGCCATCACAGCTTTGCCCTCTACAGTTGGTGATGTTGATTATGAGACTGGTGGTTTAAAAGAATTCTTTGGAGGTGAAGGTGGAGATAGTGAAGAAGAGCCATTGGACATAGGGGGAGAAGTAGGCTCTAGTTCAAGATCAGGTATGCCATCTTGGGCATTTTCAAAGCACTGTGATGAACACTACTTCAAGACAACTCTGATTCAACTAATAAATCAGACAAATTCTGCTCTTCAAACCACCACAAATGCCAACACCAAAAAGCTCCTTCAAGCACATCTTGCTTCTCTGCAACTCCAACAAATCCAAGGTTTTCAACATGATCGAGATGTCAACACTATCAAAGGTGATATTGATGAGATGAAAAAGGCCATTTCTGACAAGATGGACTCTAAACTTCCAGAAGCTACAATGCTTGACATCAAGAGACAGCTCAGGAAAAATTCTGATCTTGCCACTAAGATAGATGCCTTGGATACAAGAATGACAATAATGGAAGCATCTATTACCGTAATTCATCTACATCAAGCTCAACAAACAGACTTGCTTCAGAAACTTGTGGCTGCACATACCTCCTCTACTCAACTTGCTGATAACAAAAAGGGGGAGAAAGAGAATTCTAGGAGTGAGGGGGAGCAAAAAGTGTTCAACATTGAAGTTAGCAAAGTAATTGTGCCTTCAATTACTTTCACCAAACCACCAGCCAAAGATAGCATTAATCTGATAAATGAAGTAGCAGCCAATTTAAGAGTAGCTGAAAAGGAGCAGTTGAAGCCAATCAACTGGGAGAAAATTGATGAGGATATTCAGAAGAAGTTTGGGCTAGCAAAGAAGCCAGAAAAGTCAGCCAGTCATCACTCTCAAGTCAGGAAAATATCTGTGAATGAAATGAGCATGAACTATCTGGAAAGAGGACAGCCATCCTCCATCAAGTCTCCAAAGGCTGAAGTACTTTTGAATCCAAGGGTGAACTATCCAAAATCATCACTAAAGAACCCTTTGGATACAGTATATGAGACACCAAAGCCTGATAAGAAGAAACTATTGTCAAGATCCATTGCCTTCTACAAGGATCCAGTTGATTCAGCTTTAAAAAGGAGAATTGCTAAAGTTTTCAGGAATGGTAAAGAAATTTGTGTGATGGCTGGACATCCTCAATTTGCTGAAGCAAAGAGAGAAGAAACGGAAAGATTAAAGCAAGAAAATAAGCAAGCTGCTCTAGATGCTAAAAAGGCTAAACAAAAGAAAGAGCAAGCTGCTATCTTGGTCAAGCTACAAGCTGTAAAACTAACACAACAAATTCCTGCTCAGCCATCTGAAATCACTGAATTTCAAGATCCAAAGAATCAAGTTGAACCAAAATTGAAGAAATCTCAAAGATACAAGGAATTGGCCAAAAGAACCAAAAAGAAATTGAACTTTGTTGGTTAGGAATTGGAGGATCAGTTTTGTGGCGCCCTCCAAACCCGGGTCAGAAGTTTGGGGTCCACACACACACCTTATTAATAATCTGCTTATAACAATTATAAAGATAATAATAATATGCAGTGACCCTACTTACCAACTACCACGGACCGCAACAAGTTAAAGTACGCACACAAGCCAAACACACCTACTTATATTACAAATGTCCAAATCCAACTATTCCAAACTCAGAACTGAGTATTAAACATTATTACAAACTTTTACAAACTCAAATTATCCCAAAAGAAGCCTACTAGCTTAGCTCGATCAACCTGAACCCCTAGCTCTCGCGCTGGACTGGGGATCCTCGGTACCAACCGGTTCCTTCTTAACTGGAAAAGAACATAAACAATATCGCATAAATGAGCTAACTAGCTCAGCAAGTCACAATGACAAAACTGAGAATAATGATCATCAGGTAAATATGGTTATGATATCAAGTGAACAATGGATTATGATTTAGAATTGGATATTATATTTTCAATTTAAAAACCAAGGTTAGGCTACTGATCAGTCACGCACTAACCCCGAGCAAAGCACACAGCACTGCTCTAACTACTGGATCCAAGGCACACATTGGCCTAACTTGACCATTAAATGGTCTGACCATGAATCTGGTCCATAATTTTATAAAAACAATCCAATTCTAACATAATAATAGAATAAGCAATAATAAACAATAAACAGAATCATTAACAACATTGGACGTTCAATAATGAAATGGTTTCAATCTGCATAAGGGTCAAAAGAGCATTTTCAAAGCTTGGATGCTAGGTAATGAAAGAATTGGATAACAATGAATCAATGTTTCAGGGTTTCAAGGATTTGGTCTTTCAAAGCATAAGATAAAATGGTTTGAAGGTGTAAGAAATCTGGTTCAGTGTTTGATATTTAGTTTGTATGTATTTGTGGAGTAGTATCGTATATTTGAGGTTCATATTTAGGTATACAACAATCGATGGTCTAAAAAGAATCAGGTTTACGGCTCAAGATCAATAACTGGAATCAGGGTTTAGGATTTAGTGCTTCAAAGCACTTGCAATATAAAATAGGACTATCAATTACTACAATATCTCAAGAAAGTTCAGAACACTTGCCTGGTACTAGCTTACTATACTGCACTCGCTTTCAATCACCACTGTCTTACTCCTCGACTACCTGTTTTCCTTTTCTACGTCTTGCCTCTTCTGCTCACATATCATAAGCATCTATCAATATTTAGCTCATACGATTCTATTCGAAACATACTTCTATCTACCCCTCGTTTCACCCAAATCCGATTAACGGATTGAAAGTTCTGCAATAAACAAGTAAACATCGAATATATAGACCGACAATTAACCAACAAGTCACATATAACACATAACACGTAACATAATCAATGATATATCATTTATAAAGAAGTCTCGGGTCATAAACAGGCTTTCAGGTATTTAAAATGATTTTTAAAACATTTTTCGGAATTAAAACGGGTCGTTGGATCAATTTTGGAAGAATAAACAGGGTTCGGTTGGTCAATTCTGGTTTCGAAACAATTTTTATAATAATTATCGAGCCTTGAAAACAATTTTAAATAATATTTTAAAGCTCGAAACAATATTTCGGAATTTTTAAATCAATTTTAAATAATTAAATCTAATTAAATCATTAATTAAAATCATTAATAATTAATTAATCAATTAATCAATTAATTTTTGAATTAATTGACCAATTAATCAATTAATTATTATCTAAAATTAATTACTAATTTATTCAGATTTATTTTTGAATTAAAAATAATTTTCGGAATTAAAATAATTATTTTTGAAATTTTCAGAAATTAAAAACCAATTTTGGAAATGAATTTATAAAAGAAATCTGATTTTTAAAGTTTTTGAAACAGAAATCCCATTTCTGCAAAGCTGGGAAACCTTGGGGGACTAAACTGTAAAACAGAAGTTAGAAATTAATTTTACAAAATTTTGGATCAAAACCGGGTCAAACCAGGTCAGAACTCCGGGTCACCAAGAACAGAAACGGGTTCTTCATGAACCCAGATTCCGGTGACCGCAATACGGCTCCGGTGAGCCCCGATTCAAGCGCAAACAGGATGGTTTGACATGACTCAAGTGGGGTTTTCGTTCTAAATCACTTCAGGAGTTCGAATCAAATAACAAATGGACCATACGACATCTGGAAATGAAAATCCGGCCAAAAGCTTCAAGAACACCGACGAAACATTCAAGAGATCGATTCGCACAAACCAGGAACCGTCCGTTGCTATACTATATATGAATCGATTCCATATTCAACCAGGAACACATATCAACCATCAAATTCGACAGATAACCCCTAACAAAGATTCCCCTAAATCGAATTGAAAACATTCAAGATAATAAACCCTAATTTTTAATTCCGAGAATCAAACCCAAAATTAAACACGTTATTGAACTCCAAATCAAGCGTATAATGTACCAAAATCTTCAGAATGAAAAGCTCTACCACATGCAAGCATCAAAACATACAAATAATAGCTCGAACAAAAATTCATAATTTTATTTTTAAGAAATTCGAATATAAGTAATTAAATCAGAAAATATCTTTGAAATCGGCAGTGAAACGGATGAAAGATTTGGATTCTAGATTTCAGTAGCTTCATTTTGAGTATATGTACACCAAAATCGGATATCGATAACGCCTCCGAATTTGAATTTGATTACGAAGAACAATTTATAATTATAGTATTTTCTCTGTAAAAACTCTGTAAATACTGTTTGCAAATGATTTCTGGTACGAAATAAAATACGGTAAAAGCTATTTATAATTACGGAAAATTAGTATCCCGTTGGATCATTCCAGATATAAAACGGTACGTTTATTTATAAAAACTGATCCAAATGGTATCGGTTTTCGGGATAATTATCCAGATCAGTACAATTTGTACTGCGGTCTTGGTCTCAGCGCTGGGTTACACGTATTACGAGGTGATAATTGGGATAGTTTAATAAAAAGCTCTCGTTTCTCGAAAATACGAGTTTTATTGATTTACCGAAACGAATATTGTATCGAAAATGTTGCGTCGGGACCCGCGCAGGACAAACCGTACGCCGGATCGAAAAAGTCAAAACATGGAAAATGCTCGGAATATTATAATTGGGTCAGGAAGGAGTTCTCGGAAGAGTTTCGGGTTCCAAAAACGTAACAACGGATGACGTCGGTTGGTTCCCGTTTTTATAAAATAGATTTTAAATACCCGGAAAAAGATTTTATAAATTTCATTTGATTCTTATAAATTCATAAATCAACATAAAAATAATTAGGAAGATATGACAATTATCTATATTTTATTTTAGACATATAAAAATTAAAATACTCAATTAATAATATTTTTAAACATCCAAACACATTTAACACTTAACAAATAATTCACAGAATAGATACTGAACACATATAATAATTATTTATTAGCAAAAATAATTACACGATATATCCCGGATATTACATCCTTCCCCCTTAAAAGGATTATGTCCTCAGAATCTCCTAAGAAAACAAACGAGGGTACTTTTCTCTCATATCACTTTCTAACTCCCAAGTTGACTCTTCAACCTTTGGGTTTCTCCATAATACTCTTACTAGCTTTACCACTTTATTTCTCAATACCTTCTCTCTTTCCTCTAGAATCTCTATCGGACTCTCTACATATGACAAATCTGCCTGAAGCTCTATTGGCTCATATTCTATTACATGTCTGGAGTTTGGATTATACTTCTTAAGCATTGATACGTGAAAAACATTGTGAATGTGCTCCATGTGCGGAGGTAACGCCAACTCGTAAGCTACTTTGCCAACGCGCTTTAGGATCTCAAAAGGTCCGACATATCTTGGGCTCAGCTTTCCTTTCTTTCCAAACCTCGTTAGTCCCTTCCACGGTGATACTTTCAGTAATACCAAGCTTCCTTCTTTGAATTCCATGTCTTTCCTTGACTGGTCTGCATATTTCCTTTGATGGTCCTGTGCTGCTATTAATCTTTTCTGGATAACTTCAACAACTTCTTTTGTCTGCTGCACTAATTCAGGTCCAAGTATTTTGCGTTCTCCTACTTCGTCCCAATATAATGGAGATCTACATTTGCGTCCATAATGGGCTTCATAGGGTGGCATCCTAATACTGGCGTGATAACTGTTGTTATAAGCAAACTCTACCAGAGGTAAATGCTCGTCCCAACTTCCTTTGAAATCAATAGCACAAACACGTAACATGTCCTCGATTGTCTGGATCGTTCTTTCACTTTGGCCGTCCGTCTGTGGGTGGTAAGCCGTACTCATATTCAATCTCGTTCCCAAACATTCTTGGAAACTCTTCCAAAATCTTGAATTAAATCTTGGATCTCGATCAGATACGATAGACACAGGAACTCCATGACGAAATACGATTTCCTTCAGGTACATATGGACTAACTTGTCGAGCGAAAATCTTTCATTTATAAGCAGAAAATGAGCTGACTTGGTAAGTCTATCCACTATAACCCAAATGGCATCATGATTAGCCCTTGTCCTTGGTAATCCAACGATGAAATCCATGGCAATATGTTCCCACTTCCATTCTGGAATCTCCAAAGGCTGTAGCAATCCACTTGGTCTTTGATGTTCGGCTTTAACTCTCTAACATGTATAACATCTGCTAACCCATTCCGCAATTTCCCTTTTCATATCTGGCCACCAATAATTCTTCTTTAAATCTCTGTACATTTTGGTACTCCCTGGATGGATTGAATACTTTGAATTATGTGCTTCCTGTAAAATTTCATTCTTTAGCTCCGTCACCGGTGGAATCCAAATTTTTGAAGAAAACCTAAGAATACCTTGATCGTCCTTTTGTGTGCACAATTCTTGTAACACCCCCAAATCCGGGGTCGGGGATCCGGGTTGTCACGAGTTCCATTTCCCTTAGTAACACCCAACCTTAATAATTAATCAACTACTCTGTACTCTGAACCCACAATAAACACACACACCCTACGTTATAGTCTCAGAGATGAACATCCAAAAGTAATCACAAGTCATTTTATTCCACAATTATCTGCCAATACACCTAAAAAGGTTTTCTGAATAAATTTACATTTCTTTGCCATTATTACAATTCATAATTATACATAAATCTGGTACATTAGAAGTTGAAAGCCTAGCCTATTGGTAGTTCCTACCTCAGCTACGGCGGCATCAATGCTTCTAGAAAACTGCGGAACGTCTCCTAATCGCTTGCGAATCGGGAGCTTGGTCTTGTTCATCCTTTCTATCTGTTGTTGTGTGATGAAAGAAGAAAGCAAGGGTGAGCAGCAAGCCCACCAAAATAATATGTATAATGATTAATAGTATATGAGCCTTCTCTTAGTACTCATGAAAGTCTTGGTCAAAAGAAATGAACCAAGTTGATATCTTAATGCGATGAAGTCGCAAAATATTCAGTATATATATACATATATACTTTTCAAAATATTGGAAGTCCTCTTCCATGCATAATACTCACAGAGTTCCAGTGTATAACCATATAAAAATACCATTGCAAGGTGATCTCATATATCTAACCTTGTCTCAACGTTTTTATGAAAATCTTTGTCATGCATAAGATAATCATTTACTAGATATAAGTTTAAAAGATGAAGTTACAAGATACTCCAATATACTTATATCTTTTCCAAATACTACTTGAACTACCACCGTTCAAGTTATAATTAGTTCAAAAGTTCATCACATAGATGAGACTACAAGATAATACTTGAATAGATTCAACCTTTAAAATATCATCAAAATAAAATGAAGTTATGAGATACTTCATTTGATGCAAACATCATTTTGAAAACTTGACCCTGCCAACACTCAACAATCGCCCAACCGTAGCCTTTCTATCGAAGTGCTCTGGGTAGTGTTGCAGAAATATCCAATTGGATGATGAACTCATTACGGGAGTTTGCCGCGCCAGGAAGACCACTTACGATGATCAGTCGTAGTAGTACAACCCCACCATTTTCTACATGTAGAGGAGAACCTGTCGGATTTACTTGTCAACCGAACACTGAACTCCTAAGGAATGGACCGCCTTAGCGGAACTTCCAGGCCATTTGGGCCAATATAATAAGGCTGGGCCGGCGCTACTCGGCCACTTACGCCACTCCTAGTTCAGATGAAATCCATGACTCTGAAACGTAAAGCTCGTCCCCACTTTCCCCAAGTAGAAACTTGTTGATACGGCTCCACCAAGAAGTCATATCTATTTGGAAAGGAGAACTCACCGATATTTCCCAGGCGATGCCTGTTAATGGATTAACTTGTTCCAAGAATTTTACTTCCCGAGTGTTGGGTAAGTAATCGATTCATTTAACAAAACAGCAACCTTGTTGCAAATATAAAACACACCACAGAGCCGGATCCCTCAGGTTTTGAGCGAGTATTTAAATCCCCTTCGAAAGGAGAATCTTAAATATAAAAATGAGTTTTAGGATCCGCTCTAACTTTTAAAAATCATTTTGAAGACTCGCAAAATATTTTTAAGAATGTTTGGAGTGATGCTGATTTAATAAAATAAATCAATCCCCAGAATATTTAGAAAATGTCTGAATATTATTATTTAAATAATATTCCCATAAAGAATAATCTTTATAAAATAATTGAAGTAGAAGTATTAAAACTTATACTTGAAATGAATAACAAATAATCAAAGATATACTTATACGAAAGTAATATCTTTATTTGAATAATCAAAAATAAGTTTGATTATTTACACCTTATTCTTTAATAAAATAAAGAACAAATCTCAGCAAATAATCGGAGTCATAGATCCTCAAATGAATATTCAAAAATATTCATAATAAAATAAAGTTAAAGTTATCGAATAAACCTTATTCGATTAATAGTTTTGAAAACTATGACCATATATATATATATAAGTATATATATATATATATATATTTATATCCATATATACAAAATCTACTCGGGATCCTCGACTCCCGGTTTTAGAAAATATTTTCACCTTTGGGTCCCTATACTAAGGGTATATGCAAATTACCGCTATCCTCTAGCATAGGTATTATCAACTGAATCAACAATTATATATGGAAAGAATACGAAACAGGCATGCATATATATATATACCATAGCAGCATGCTTCAATATATTGCAATATTTGCTAATTAACCAACATGCATCTATCGCAAGATAATGCAAATACCTATATACATCACAACAACAGTTATAACTGGTAGAAAACTTGCCTGAGCGACTGGGGGTTACGAATGGCTCGGGACGAGTCTGGTAACCTATAAACAAAAAGTAAGTTGGAATTAAACCAAAGTCACTTGTAAATCTATACTTTAACTAACTTAGACTCTAACGCTTGTTTTGCGCTTACTGATTCTCTTAAGTCACTCGAGTACCCTCGGCTCCACCATTTTTAATAATTTAACCTTTATGAGTTTTAAGGCGATTCCTTCGCGAGTGTCTTACTAACTGCCTAGCACACTTACCATAAATGTTTCATGCATTAATTAACCCTTTTTGGTCTTTAACCTATGTTTCAAAGTAAGGCGAGGGGAAAAGTTTCGTTCACGAAACGCCGTTACTTGAAACGGTCGTTTCTCCTAAACCGTGCATCGGAATCGAACGAACTACATATAAAAACGAAGCTCGTAACATGAGCTATCTAAACATGGAAGTGGTCATAATCTAGCAGGGGGTTCTCGGGTCCTAATGCTATGCACAAAAACAGTCCAAAGAAAATCGGACGTTACGACGGCTATGTTTACGCGATTTCCCAATTTTAAACCATTCAAAACCCTCCCAATTCAACCTCAAATCCAACATACAACCAACATCCATCCTTATCACATCATAACAACCCCAACCAATTCAATTTTAACATTCATACTTATGCCTAAGCTTACCTTTAACCATACTTAAGTTCTTTTAAACAAAACAACAACATTTACCATTCCATTTCAATACCAATTCAATCCCAAACTCTAAATCACCAATATCAAGCTACAATATCATCCTACTAATCAAAATCATCTTATAATACATAAGAATCTAGGGTTTGGAGATGGTATACCTTCCTTGAAGTGGTGGGAGGAGCTAGGAAGCCTTAAGAAGCTTTGAGAAGTCTTAGGAATGCTTGGATCTTCAAGGAAAACAAGAAAAACTTCAAGTTAAAAACTTGAAAACACTATTCATAGTCTTCTTCTTTGATTAAATGAAGAAGATGGAGAAGGAATTGATGGCTTAAACTCATGATATAGCCCTAACTAAGCATGAAGATGATTAGGGAATTAACTCACCAATTTAGGAAGCTTGGATCTTTGAGTTTGAATTTCTTGCTCTTTTGAATAGTAAAAAGCCGAGAGCTCTTCAAGAACAAGCCTTGGTTCTTTTTGATTTTGATGAAAATGATTTTGCTTGGCTTGGTTGGCTTGTTTTTGTGTTTGATTTAGTTAATTACCTTGTTGCCCTTGAATTTGTGTGGTTAAAAAGCCACCACACCTCCTTCCTTCCCATGTCATGCTTGTGTCATCCTCATGATGTCATCCTCCCCTCCTTGTTCTCTTTCTATTAGTTGGATGACATCATCCCTACTAATCCCTTTGATTAACTTCCTAATTGTTTGCCTAATGACCGCTGATCTGTTATACGGTTCGCTTAACTTTCGTTTTCGTTTATCGTTTGAAGGATCATACCCGGGATCTTATTACTTAGGTTCCCTTAACCTTTCTCCATACATTATATTCCTTTTTATGATCCTTTATTATAATCCTTTAATTTAAATTCTTTTTATCCTGTTACCTTATACTCAATCCTTTCCGTATCTAGTGGATTTCCGGGAAAAATCCAAGTGTTCGGAAATTGGATTCTGACGATCTTTACATACACTTATATACCACATAGAGTACTAATAATATCCCAGAAGATCAATAACAGAACCCCTACATAGTGTGGCATGAAAAGTTTTCTCATTCAGCAAAAACACTATTCATAAGGGTTTCAAAAATTTCCCAAAAATTGGGGTTATTACAGTCTCCCCTCCTTAAAAGGATTCCGTCCCGGAATCAGATAGAAATGAATAGGGATACTTTCTTAGTATTGCACTTTCTAACTCTCCAGTAAATTTTTCCACATTGTGGTCCTACCACCAAACTCCGCCTAGTTTGATAACCCTTCTCCTAAGTACTTGTTCCTTTTTCAATCTATAACCCTTCCTGGTTGCTCCATATAGGTTACGTCTGGTTGCATGTCTATGCGCTCCTATGCCCCTATTTATCTGGCATCCGAATTACACTTCCTTAACATTGATACGTGAAACACGCTATGAACTTGCAACATGTTCGGGGTTAGGGCTAACTCATATGCTAACTTCCCAATACGTCTTAGTATATCCCAGGGTCCAACAATTCGTGGACTTAGCTTTCCTTTCTTTCCGAACCTCATCAATCCTTTTTCCAAGGGATACCCATAACATTACTAGGTCGCCTATTTCCCATTCCTTGTCCTTTCGTGTTAAATCAACATACTTCGTGTTCCCATCTTGGGCTACTACCAGCCATCCTCTGATTAGATTTATCATATCCTTGGTCCGTTGGACTACTGCGGGTCCGAGCATCTTGCGCTCTACAACTTCATCCTAACATAAGGGAGATCGACATTGTCTTCCCTCAAGGATCTCATAAGGCGATACCTCAATACTGACATATGATCTATTGTCGTAAGAAAACTCAACCCGTGTTAAGTGATCATTCCAATTTCTTTCAAGTCTATTACACAGACTCTCATCATAGCTTCTAATCATTAGAACTTTTGCTTCTCAATACCCATTCTTTTCCAGTTCGTAGTCGCTACTACCTTCCATTCCTAATATTATACTAGTTATACTTTTGCTCGCTAGCGTTCTATAACTTTTTAATAACCACGTCAACCTTAGTATCACGAATGTGTTTCCATTTCGCATACTACCACCACTTTATTACTCCTTTTTCAGTTGTTTCTATTTTCCAAAATTTGATCAATCAAATAGAAGTAAAGGAATTTGTTGAGAGATCACTATGATCATGAACACTTGTTACATTGCATAGTTAGTACAGAAGGTGGCCAGCCTTTAGTACTTGACAAGCAATTAAACAATAGTTGGTATCCTACTCGGCTTCTATCACACAGATAGATAGTCATTCGGCAATACCTCCCCTTCTGGAAGGGTTGTTCTTCTCAGCTTATACAAAATGAAAAGAAGAGAAAAGAACGAATTGAAGAGAATTGTATATATGAAAAAAAAAATATACTGCCACAAAATATCTGGCTTGGAACCTACCTCTGAACTATAGAGGTTTGTCATAGAAGAACAAAACATATATGTATTTAT
Source organism: Apium graveolens (assembly GCF_009905375.1). Taxonomy (NCBI): domain Eukaryota; kingdom Viridiplantae; phylum Streptophyta; class Magnoliopsida; order Apiales; family Apiaceae; genus Apium; species Apium graveolens. Next base: position 274,112,810 of record NC_133650.1, on the reverse strand, counting down.
ATCAACATCAAGTATTATAGCATCACATTTCACGTGCCTAAATATTTTCGCTATCCCGTCCATCATTCTATGGACCCACACTCTTCCTCGAGCTTATACACAATCACCTTTGAAACTCCCTCGACATCGAAAATCGAATCTGGGATCTCATTCTATACATCATCGTTACTAGAATTCTATGCTTGCACCGCAACCTTCCTCGTATAATAATACGACTCTCTATTGATAAGAAAGAATAATTATTCACTAGGTAGATACTCTACTTAATTAGTCTATCAATGATAACTTATACACTACCACGACCCGATTAGTGGTACTCAATCTCAACACCCATTCCAATACAACTCTCACAGTTGTATTCAGCTCAATACTCGCAGAATCATTGCTGCCTTACTATGGTCCACCACTGACCTACTGTAGTCATTCATTTTCCATGAAGTCTTAATATCTAACCATACAGAGTCCATACATGTCGTATCAAATCCTTCTAAGGAGGTAACCTAATCACCATTCATGATTCATGGAGTACACTCCTGATTCTGACATACATACATGACATGAAGCAGATAAAATTGCAGAAGAGTTTCGCTCAAAGGAACGATAGCAGGTTAATACCATTCTTAATCATATGCCTTAAATAGAAGACTTAACTCAAAGGTTCGTCTAGTCCTTTTTTTGAAACATGGTCCTGGCTTATCTCAAGATAGGACCTTCTAAGATAGATAGCCCGTTCATGGCGATTACACGAATTAAACCTTTACCAACTACTATTACGGTTGGATATTGCACAGTCATCAGAAGGAATGTCAATCTTCCAAACCATAATACAACCTGCATAGCTTTAACCATCATCACTGTATTCCTTTGGCACAAGCGCCTATAATTATCCTCTTACCTTTAAAGTGTCGGCCACCTCTTTGGCCTTTCCTGATAGTAAAATTTCCTTACAGTCAATGTCGTTTTAACCACCTCCAAATACATTTTCTACCTTATTTCAATCACATCTTATATGAAGATGTTTTCCTTAAAATCTGATGAGTAAAAAAAAATATTACCATTTTTCCATAAGTTATTGCCTCAGTCTTTAGAGGTTAATCATTGTCACGACTGACTCTCAATCATAATTAGAACACCTTTTATCTTAAGTCCTAATTGCCCTGAACAATTTCGACCTTTACTGGTTCGATCCATACTTTCTCGTGGTTTAACACGTGCCCCACTTGGCATCATTATAATTACGTCATATTTCCTTTATCCACATTTCTATTCTTGAGAATTTTGAATATTACCTTTTTCCTTGTAAAACCTCTAAGGTTATCCTTCAATCGTTCCTCCTGTATTCCCTAGATACAGGGCATATCACAATACCATTTACTAATACTAGAACCATTGTCTATATTCTTCTGAAAAATTTCTCCACTGATTCTTAAAGGTTGTTGTTACCTTAACCCTTTCCCAATCATACTGTCAAAACTCATACTGTCCCTATTAAGGGTGGCATGCCAACCTTTATGCAGTCCCCTAGGATTCATTTTAAGTTACCAATGTTCTATCCTTAATTCCACCTTTAAAAGGTACCTGCATCATTCCATGGATAAATCAAGTCATATATCCTTGATAGATTATCTTATTCATCATTCCCACCTCGATCGTCTATACCTAACTTCATAATAGCATCCTTATTCAAATTAAGGTCAATCCATATGGCCTCCAAAAGATAACAATGGTCATCCGCTTTTCTTTCCTGATTTGGTAATGATAACATGGATGTTCTGGAAGATATTGGTCATGTTCAATGTGAACTTCTTCTTAATAATTCCTTATTTACTTTTGTTGTTTATCTCAACAGTCATTTCAATGTTGGGATACCTCTCATACCTGGCGTCTCCCTTTCTGAGTATCGAGCCACCGGTCTTACATTTCACATTATTGAAGGTCACTTCCTTCATCCAATTTTCCTACTTTCTTACTTTCTTGTCTCCTTAGTCTATCCGCGTCTTATTATTTATCCTTCGAACTATCTAAAGGTTTCCTTGAATCCTCCCAACTTAAAGGGGATAAAATGTACATAACTCGTATGCCTTTGTTCTGGCTCTAAAGCTTTTACTCTATCTCTATAACCTTGGGAAGTACTTTCCTGAAAACAATTGACTGAACTTAAATCAGTTTATTCTAACCTCTGGCTCCGTGCCTTTCTTGGTCTTTCACCAGCGAGTGGTCTCTCTCTTAGGAGGGTAAGTGACAAAAATAGTCTTTTGTGGTTCATCAATCATTCAGAATCTCAAATGATTCCTCTATTTCCTTTAGCCAGGCTCTTGCCTCGACTAGGTCAACCTGTCCCTTGGAACTCTGAGAGCTTAGAGACTTAAAGGTCCTGAAAGAATTTCACACCACATTGTTTCCTCAAGGTGGTGGTTGGGAATAAAATATAAGTTCTGTTTAGACAGGTTCATGAATTTCCGTATAGGAGTACCGTCTCGGGTCTCCTTATCTCGCTCGACTTCTGCTGTCTTAGTCTAAATATTTCTTCCTACTCCCCATAATTGGGGTCATCTTTTAATTTAAAATCTTCATTTTCCATTTTATTATATTCCGGATTCTTTATATCTTAATTGCAACCTCCCTGATTATCACATTCAAGGTTTGCCCCTAATCTTATTCCTTATGGGGGCATATTACTTGGAAAATTTTGAGAATCTCCGGATATTTGTCTTACTTACTTTGCTTAAGTCTTCCCCTCGTTTAGTCCTTGCACGATTGCAAATTATGAATTCTCAAGTTCGATAACCTTCATGACACTCTCTTAAGTGTTAATAGAGCAATTAACAATGTGATTTTATCACAAACAAACTGATCTGAACTGAAATTAACGAATATATACATAACCATTTGTTCGAGGGTACAACAACTGAACATATTAAAGAGGATTACATCATATGAACTTATCGCTCCTATCCCAAAAGTACTACCATAGATAGTCATCTCGTCATTAAAACTAATCATTCATAACTTAGGCTAATCCTCCAAAAGCGGTGCTACATGAAACCCTTGTTTGATTGCTCTGGCTCTGCGCACTATCATGGATTAAGAGATGCGAGCACGCACGACATCCCTAACCTGGTCCATCACAGAGGTGATGAGGTCTAAGATAGTCGCAAGTAGAGCTGGATCAACCTGACCCTCAAGATGGCCTCTAGCTGTAACACGGGTGGTAGCCTCAATCCTTTCCATGCTATACACTAATCCTGCCGGAAGTATCCCGCCCTCAATCCTTGGTGCAGTAAGTTGATCCAACAGATCACTCCTAACATTACGGGCCTTAGACAGGCCACCCATAGTCATATAATAATTGGCGATAAGAGAAGCCTGAGTGGTAGCATCTAGCAGTCCATGGGGCGCAGGTGGCGCAGACCCAGGAGATCCAAATGGATAACCAAGAACGGTATCAGGTGACAATGGTGCAGGAGATAAAGGTGGCATTTCCTCAGTAGGTGTTGGGCTTTGTACCGGGGATGGGACAGGAATTGGTGGGACCTCATGGATGTCTACAGGAACCTCTGGAAGAGGGTCTAATACTGGTATAATTGGTGTCGTGAAAGGCCCCACTCCTTCTGCCCTCATTAACCTTTGTGCCCTTGGTAACTCTTCATCCTCTAGTGCCACCCTCGCGGCCATTCTTGCTCTGGTAGTCGCCCTGACTACGGTCATCAGTTCCTCAGCGGTCCTCTCTTCATTCTCATCAAGATCCTCCATGAGATCCTCTTCAGCCACAATCCTTTCCGGAATAACATCCTCAACCGCAACATTCTCTATCTAAACCTCATCCGGTCCCTCATTAGGGTACTCCATCGGATTCACAATTTGATCTCCAACTTGTAATAAAACATCCTCATGCTGATGCTCCTGAACCTCAAGGTTCGGTGCCCCGCTGCCCTATACGAGAACGAACTATGTTACTATCACGATACTTATAAGGGTTCCCGTAAGGGTTTTATCTGTCAGTGCTACGTTAGGTAGCCCGACTATGAACTTGGCAAGAGTTCTTATTATCTTAGTGAACTTATTATCTTAACGTCATATCATCTCTGAGGTTTATAACGCTTAGCTCTGATACCATTTCTGTAACACCCCCAAATCCGGGGTCGGGGATCCGGGTTGTCACGAGTTCCATTTCCCTTAGTAACACCCAACCTTAATAATTAATCAACTACTCTGTACTCTGAACCCACAATAAACACACACACCCTACGTTATAGTCTCAGAGATGAACATCCAAAAGTAATCACAAGTCATTTTATTCCACAATTATCTGCCAATACACCTAAAAAGGTTTTCTGAATAAATTTACATTTCTTTGCCATTATTACAATTCATAATTATACATAAATCTGGTACATTAGAAGTTGAAAGCCTAGCCTATTGGTAGTTCCTACCTCAGCTACGGCGGCATCAATGCTTCTAGAAAACTGCGGAACGTCTCCTAATCGCTTGCGAATCGGGAGCTTGGTCTTGTTCATCCTTTCTATCTGTTATTGTGTGATGAAAGAAGAAAGCAAGGGTGAGCAGCAAGCCCACCAAAATAATATGTATAATGATTAATAGTATATGAGCCTTCTCTTAGTACTCATGAAAGTCTTGGTCAAAAGAAATGAACCAAGTTGATATCTTAATGCGATGAAGTCGCAAAATATTCAGTATATATATACATATATACTTTTCAAAATATTGGAAGTCCTCTTCCATGCATAATACTCACAGAGTTCCAGTGTATAACCGTATAAAAATACCATTGCAAGGTGATCTCATATATCTAACCTTGTCTCAACGTTTTTCTGAAAATCTTTGTCATGCATAAGATAATCATTTACTAGATATAAGTTTAAAAGATGAAGTTACAAGATACTCCAATATACTTATATCTTTTCCAAATACTACTTGAACTACCACCGTTCAAGTTATAATTAGTTCAAAAGTTCATCACATAGATGAGACTACAAGATAATACTTGAATAGATTCAACCTTTAAAATATCATCAAAATAAAATGAAGTTATGAGATACTTCATTTGATGCAAACATCATTTTGAAAACTTGACCCTGCCAACACTCAACAATCGCCCAACCGTAGCCTTTCTATCGAAGTGCTCTGGGTAGTGTTGCAGAAATATCCAATTGGATGATGAACTCATTACGGAAGTTTGCCGCGCCAGGAAAACCACTTACGATGATCAGTCGTAGTAGTACAACCCCACCATTTTCTACATGTAGAGGAGAACCTGTCGGATTTACTTGTCAACCGAACACTGAACTCCTAAGGAATGGACCGCCTTAGCGGAACTTCCAGGCCATTTGGGCCAATATAATAAGGCTGGGCCGGCGCTACTCGGCCACTTACGCCACTCCTAGTTCAGATGAAATCCATGACTCTGAAACGTAAAGCTCGTCCCCACTTTCCCCAAGTAGAAACTTGTTGATACGGCTCCACCAAGAAGTCGTATCTATTTGGAAAGGAGAACTCACCGATATTTCCCAGGCGATGCCTGTTAATGGATTAACTTGTTCCAAGAATTTTACTTCCCGAGTGTTGGGTAAGTAATCGATTCATTTAACAAAACAGCAACCTTGTTGCAAATATAAAACACACCACAGAGCCGGATCCCTCAGGTTTTGAGCGAGTATTTAAATCCCCTTCGAAAGGAGAATCTTAAATATAAAAATGAGTTTTAGGATCCGCTCTAACTTTTAAAAATCATTTTGAAGACTCGCAAAATATTTTTAAGAATGTTTGGAGTGATGCTGATTTAATAAAATAAATCAATCCCCAGAATATTTAGAAAATGTCTGAATATTATTATTTAAATAATATTCCCATAAAGAATAATCTTTATAAAATAATTGAAGTAGAAGTATTAAAACTTATACTTGAAATGAATAGCAAATAATCAAAGATATACTTATACGAAAGTAATATCTTTATTTGAATAATCAAAAATAAGTTTGATTATTTACACCTTATTCTTTAATAAAATAAAGAACAAATCTCAGCAAATAATCGGAGTCATAGATCCTCAAATGAATATTCAAAAATATTCATAATAAAATAAAGTTAAAGTTATCGAATAAACCTTATTCGATTAATAGTTTTGAAAACTATGACCATATATATATATATATAAGTATAAATATATATATATATATATATATATATATTTATATCCATATATACAAAATCTACTCGGGATCCTCGACTCCCGGTTTTAGAAAATATTTTCACCTTTGGGTCCCTATACTAAGGGTATATGCAAATTACCGCTATCCTCTAGCATAGGTATTATCAACTGAATCAACAATTATATATGGAAAGAATACGAAACAGGCATGCATATATATATATACCATAGCAGCATGCTTCAATATATTGCAACATTTGCTAATTAACCAACATGCATCTATCGCAAGATAATGCAAATACCTATATACATCACAACAACAGTTATAACTGGTAGAAAACTTGCCTGAGCGACTGGGGGTTACGAATGGCTCGGGACGAGTCTGGTAACCTATAAACAACAAGTAAGTTGGAATTAAACCAAAGTCACTTGTAAATCTATACTTTAACTAACTTAGACTCTAACGCTTGTTTTGCGCTTACTGATTCTCTTAAGTCACTCGAGTACCCTCGGCTCCACCATTTTTAATAATTTAACCTTTACGAGTTTTAAGGCGATTCCTTCGCGAGTGTCTTACTAACTGCCTAGCACACTTACCATAAATGTTTCATGCATTAATTAACCCTTTTTGGTCTTTAACCTATGTTTCAAAGTAAGGCGAGGGGAAAAGTTTCGTTCGCGAAACGCCGTTACTTGAAACGGTCGTTTCTCCTAAACCGTGCATCGGAATCGAACGAACTACATATCAAAACGAAGCTCGTAACATGAGCTATCTAAACATGGAAGTGGTCATAATCTAGCAGGGGGTTCTCGGGTCCTAATGCTATGCACAAAAACAGTCCAAAGAAAATCGGACGTTATGACGGCTATGTTTACGCGATTTCCCAATTTTAAACCATTCAAAACCCTCCCAATTCAACCTCAAATCCAACATACAACCAACATCCATCCTTATCACATCATAACAACCCCAACCAATTCAATTTTAACATTTATACTTATGCCTAAGCTTACCTTTAACCATACTTAAGTTCTTTTAAACAAAACAACAACATTTACCATTCCATTTCAATACCAATTCAATCCCAAACTCTAAATCACCAATATCAAGCTACAATATCATCCTACTAATCAAAATCATCTTATAATACATAAGAATCTAGGGTTTGGAGATGGTATACCTTCCTTGAAGTGGTGGGAGGAGCTAGGAAGCCTTAAGAAGCTTTGAGAAGTCTTAGGAATGCTTGGATCTTCAAGGAAAACAAGAAAAACTTCAAGCTAAAAACTTGAAAACACTATTTATAGTCTTCTTCTTTGATTAAATGAAGAAGAGGAGAAGGAATTGATGGCTTAAACTCATGATATAGCCCTAACTAAGCATGAAGATGATTAGGGAATTAACTCACCAATTTAGGAAGCTTGGATCTTTGAGTTTGAATTTCTTGCTCTTTTGAATAGTAAAAAGCCGAGAGCTCTTCAAGAACAAGCCTTGGTTCTTTTTGATTTTGATGAAAATGATTTTGCTTGGCTTGGTTGGCTTGTTTTTGTGTTTGATTTAGTTAATTACCTTGTTGCCCTTGAATTTGTGTGGTTAAAAAGCCACCACACCTCCTTCCTTCCCATGTCATGCTTGTGTCATCCTCATGATGTCATCCTCCCCTCCTTGTTCTCTTTCTATTGGTTGGATGACATCATCCCCACTAATCCCTTTGATTAACTTCCTAATTGTTTGCCTAATGACCGCTGATCTGTTATACGGTTCGCTTAACTTTCGTTTTCGTTTATCGTTTGAAGGATCATACCCGGGATCTTATTACTTAGGTTCCCTTAACCTTTCTCCATACATTATATTCCTTTTTATGATCCTTTATTATAATCCTTTAATTTAAATTCTTTTTATCCTGTTACCTTATACTCAATCCTTTCCGTATCTAGTGGATTTCCGGGAAAAATCCAAGTGTTCGGAAATTGGATTCTGACGATCTTTACATACACTTATATACCACATAGAGTACTAATAATATCCCAGAAGATCAATAACAGAACCCCTACATAGTGTGGCATGAAAAGTTTTCTCATTCAGCAAAAACACTATTCATAAGGGTTTCAAAAATTTCCCAAAAATTGGGGTTATTACAATTCTTCACCTACCAAATGATTTATATCTTGATCCATTATATCTTCCTGACACTTCTTTATCTTTTCTAACAACTCCGGCTGGAAAGTCATACTATACACTTTTGCTTCCTCAGGCTTGCAAACTCTAATCTCCAATTCCAGTTTCTGAAATTCCTTATATATTTCTTCAGGTACTGATAACACCTTTAACTTTTCCTTCCGACTCAACGCATCTGCTACAACATTCGCTTTACCGGGATGATAATTAATCGTACAGTCGTAATTTTTGATTAATTCTAACCATCTTCTCTGCCTCATATTAAGCTCCTTCTGTGTGAATATGTACTTCAAAATTTTGTGATCCGTATAAATCTCGCACTTTTCTCCATACAGATAATGTCTCTAAATTTTTAAAGCGAAAACTATGGCTGCTAGCTCCAAATCATGAGTAGGATATTTCTGTTCGTGTGGTTTCAATTGCCTTGACGCATACGCAATCACCTTATCGTGCTGCATTAGAACACATCCTAGTCCTTTATGAGAAGCATCGCTATAAATTACAAAATTCCCTTGATCGTTTGGAAGTGACAAAACAGGTGCTGTGATTAATCATTGCTTCAATTTCTGAAAACTTTCTTCGCACTTGTCGTTCCATATAAACTTTTCATTCTTCCGTATAAGCTTTGTCAATGGTGTTGCAATCCTTGAGAAATTTTGAATGAATCGACAATAATATCCCGCTAATCCCAAGAAACTTCTTACCTCGGTGGGTGTTCTCGGTCTTTCCCAATTTGTAATGGCCTCAATCTTTGCTGGGTCCACCTTGATCCCTTCATTACTGACTATATGTCCTAAGAACTGAACCTTCTGTAACCAAAACTCACACTTCGAGAATTTAGCATATAACTTCTTTTTCCTTAAAATCTCTAAAGCTATTTTCAAATGTTCCGCATGATCCTCCTCCGTCTTTGAATAAATCAAAATATCATCTATAAACACAATAACGAACTTGTCCAAGTATTCTTTGAAAATTCTGTTCATCAGGTCCATAAATGCTGCCGGGGCATTGGTCAATCCAAAAGACATCACTAAAAATTCATAATGTCCATACCTTGTTCTGAAAGCTGTCTTCGGTACATCTTCTGGCTTAATCTTCAGTTGATGATATCCCGATCTTAAATCAATCTTGGAGAAGTACTTGGCTCCCTTCAATTGATCAAACAAATCGTCAATTCTGGGTAACGGATACTTGTTCTTGATTGTAAGCTTGTTGAGCTCCCTATAGTCGATGCACAGTCTCATGCTTCCATCTTTCTTCTTGACAAATAATATTGGGGCTCCCCACGGGGATACACTGGGTCTGATTACTCCCTTCTCTAATAATTCTTGCAATTGTTTCGCTAGCTCCTTCATTTCAACGGGCGCTATTTTGTATGGGGCCTTGGATACTGGTTCTGTTCTAGGTGCTAAGTCGATTGCAAACTCAATTTCTCTATCCGGAGGAAGTCCTGGTAAATCATCGAGAAACACGTCTGGAAATTCATTCACTACTGGAATATCTTCAAGTTTTGATGGCTCCTGACTTCTGTCAATCACATATGCCACGAAATGCTTGCATCCTTGCCGTAGTAACTTCTTGGCTTGAATCATCGTTAAGAATTTCTTTACCTGCTTCTGGCCCTTGAACGTTACTATCTTTTCATCTGGCGTCTTCACCATTACCTTCTTATTTCGACAATCTATCTGGGCATCGTGCTTAGATAACCAATCCATCCTAAGATAACGTCAAATTCTCCTAACTTAAATGGTATCAAATCTACACAAAATTTACTACCAGAAATCTCAATCTCACAATTCCCACAAACTTGATTAACAGATACACGTTCTTGATTTGCTAATTCCACAGTCATTATTTCATTCAAATACTCAATTGGACAATTTAACTTATTAACAAAATCTTGTGAAACAAACGATCGAGTTGCTCCCGAATCTATTAACACTTTGGCACATAAAAAATTCACATTAAGCATATCTGCCATGACATTAGTATCCTGGATAGCATCCTTCACAGACATATCAAAAACTCTAGCCCTTGGAGTCTCATTCACTGCTGGAGTAGATCCCATGATCCTTAAGGCATTACTGACTGGGGCTGGTGTCTTGCAATCCCTTACCATATGTCCTGGCTTTCCATATTTAAAGCACGTAAATCCAATGGCTGGAACCTTCACTGATGGATTCCGGATAGGCTGATCCGTTTTTGCTGGTTCTCTTGCTAGCTGATTTCGGCACTCCCTTGAATAGTGCCCTTTCTGGTTACACTTGAAACAAACTACATTCAATTTATTACAAACTCCTCCATGCTTCTTTCCACATACCGGACAATCTAGAAAAGTTAATCTCAACTGACTCGGCTGGTTTACATTAACTGGACGGTTGCCCTGGCTTCCGTCGCCTGTATTTTGTCTCTTGAAATTAAAATTTCTTCCTGGCTGAAACTTGCCCTTCTTAAAATTTGGAAACTTCCCTGGTTGTGACTGACCTTCATTCCCATCAAATTTCCTTTTCTTGCTTTCTTTCTCCTTTTGTGACATCTCACTCTCTGTCTCTGCAATCATAGCCTTCTGTACAACTCCTGCATAGGTATCCAATTCAAAAATGGCTACCTTCCCTCTGATTCATGGCTTCAAACCTTGCTGGAATCTCTTAGCTTTCTTCCTGTCAGTATCCATATACGACGGCACATACCTTGACAATTCCTCAAACTTACTCTCATAATCTGCCACCGACATATTTCCTTGCTTTAATTTTAAAAATTTCAGCTCCATCTGATCCTGGACAAACTGGGGAAAATACTTTTCCAAAAACAATTCCTTAAACCCCTCCCAAGTAATAACATATGTACCTTCCAATGTCTTCACCATCTCCCACCAATAGGTGGCCTCGTTCTTCAAATAGTAACTTGCAAACTCAACCTTCTGTTCTTCCTTTACTTTCACCAAGGCATATGCCTTCTCTATTTCCTTTAACCAAACATTTGCTTCAATCAGATCTAAGGATCCCTTGAATTCTGGTGGGTTCACCGCCTGAAAAGTTTTGAAAGTTACCTGGGGTTTGGTCTGTCTTTGTTGGTATTGTGACAGGTGAACTGTTTGTTGGGCCTAGATTTGGAGAATCTGGGCTATTGCTGGGTCTATAGGTCCTGGGTTCACATTCTGGTTTGTATCATCTTGGTTTTTATTGTTGTTGTTGTTGGTTTCTTCATTCTGGGTGTTGGTGCGGGTATTTCTTTTGAGAGGCATTTTTCTGTAAAGAATCAAACAACTTATTTAGCTTTTAAATCAGATCCTTTGCATAAAAGAAAAGTTTTGTAAAACAGAAATATCTCTTTTTGAAAATAGTTATAACTAAGTAAATTGCATGCTTCTTTACAGAACATAAACAGTTATGGAAAACAGGGTACATGGTATAACAGGGGTATAACTGGTGCAATAAATAAGGTAAAGTAAAACAGGTGCAATAAAGTAAATGATAGTGCTGAAAAGGAAAAGGTACTAATATATATATAGATCAAAAGTTTTGGGTAGTACAAGCGTAAAGACGCTTCGAAAGTAAAAGCAAAAGGGTACAACAACCTACTCACTAGTCAACATGGCTAGTCTATAAATACAACTCAAAAGTCTACTGATACATACTACACACTACTGTACATACTACACAACCATAAAAACACTGCTCAGCATCTCTGTCTCTGGATCTCTGACTCATGGAAAGTCTGGACCTCCAATCTCCTCAAGCTCCTCTAGAATCCACTTAGCCCATTCCACTAGGAAATCAGGGGTGATGTCCTCATGTGTAGCCTCAGCAATCCTCACTGCAGCTGCTCTACGAAATGCCTGGAGCCTCTCTCTGAGTCACATCTCACCCCTCCCAACCTATCTGGTACGCATAATATGCAATAACTCCTGAATCTGACCTTGTAGGAATCGCTGCTCCATAAGGCAAGCCTCAAACTGATGATATGGGACAAGATAGGAAGAGAACTGGAAAGGTACTCCTATAACTGAGTGACTAGTAAATCCTGAATCAGCAGGTGGGGGTCCTCTGATAGGTGGCCTCATGCCTGGAGGTGGAATAGCCTGCAATGGTACGGGCTGCAACACAGGTGGAGGTAGTATAGCCAACACTGGTGGAACAACAGGACGTGGATCCGAAGACGGTACTCCAACTGAAGGCTCTGAGTGATCAGCTGATACGGGGATAGAAGAGTCGGCCATCGCTGCTATCTGAAATCATATCGCAATATAAGAATCTCGAACCACAACGCGAATTATACTAATACCAGTTATACCGTAACACTCCACCTCTCGACGTTCTATCTTCTATTCCTTACTTCTAATCCTAACCCTCTACCCATTCCCGTCAACCTAGGCTTGTGTTAGTGACTTATAACCTGTGGCTCTGATACCAAACCTGTGGCGCCCTCCAAACCCGGGTTAGAAGTTTGGGGTCCACACACACACCTTATTAATAACCTGTTTATAACAATGATAAAGATAATAATAATATGCAGTGACCCTACTTACCAACCACCACGGACCGCAACAGGTTAAAGTATGCACACAAGCCAAACACACCTACTTATATTACAAACGTTCAAATCCCAACTATTCCAAACTTAGAACTGAGTATTAAACATTATTATAAACTTTTACAAACTCAAATTATCCCAAAAGAAGCCTACTAGCTTAGCTCGATCAACCTGAACCTTTAGCTCTCGCGCTGGACTGGGGATCCTCGGTACCAACCGGTTCCTTCTTAACTGGAAAAGAACATAAACAATATCGCACAAATGAGCTAACTAGCTCAGCAAGTCACAATGATAAAACTGAGAATAATGATCATCAGGTAAATATGGTTATGATATCAAGTGAACAATGGATTATGATTTAGAATTGGATATTATATTTTCATTTTAAAAACCAAGGTTAGGCTGCTGATCAGTCACGCACTAACTGTGGCGCCCTCCAAACCCGGGTCAGAAGTTTGGGTTCCACAACACATATTCAATATATAAACATGTATATAAAATATTATTTGTAATGACCCTGCTTTACATAACCACGGATCGCAACAGGTTAAAGTATGAAAACAAGCCACAACCTTAACTTTTATTACAACGTACCAAATCCCAACTAATTTAATTTACAACTGATATGAAATTATCCTTACAACCTTACTACCTCACTACTGCAATAAGCTCCTGCTAGCTCGATCAATCATAATCTGGAATCCTAGCTCGAACATTGAACTGGGAAACCTCGCTATCAACCGTATTCTTCTTAACTGTAGAATACATAAAAAGATTCGCAAGAGTGAGCTAACTAGCTCAGCAAGTCATATTATCAATAACTGAGGTCAAACAATAATAAACGAGATGATTCAAAGGAATCATGTTTCTTGCTAAACAACCAATAGAATTGGATATTCATTTTAAGTTTTTAAAACCAAGATTAGGCTGCTGATCAGTCACGCACTAACCCCGAGCAGAGCACACAACACTGCTCTAACTACTGGATCCAAGGCACACATTGGCCTAACTTGACCATCGATATGGTCTGACCACGAATCTGGTCCATACAAAGAAAACTATCCAATTCTAAAGCATTTTAATATGATAAACAAGAGAGTTCAATAAACGGGATCATAATCAATAACAATAAAACATTTGTATAAGAGCATAATAAAAATTCATGGTTACCGAAAGGGCATGTCAAAGTACATAAAAGAAGTGGCCTCCAGCCGGTAGGATAATTGGGTATTAGATGAATAGTATTTTTACAAGGTTTTAGTACTTTGATATCACAAGGTATGGTTGAATATAAAAGTTTCTGTATGTTCAAACAATTCTGTTTCAGTATTTGGTACTTGATGGATATATATTTGTGGAGTAGTATCGTATTTATGTGGTTTAGTATCTGGTAAATCAACAAGAAATGGTTTACAAAGAATAAGGCTTATGGCTCAAAGATCAAATGATGTGGCTCAGGTTCAAGGTTGAAGGATTCAAAGTATTTCCAATATAAAACAGAGCTACTTTGAATATTAACAATAGGTCACAAGAGAATTTATAAATATTCGCAATAAATCTCGAGAAAGGTTTAGAAGTACTTTCCTTATCATAATCGATTTCAACTTCACTTGTACTTGTCTAATGACTCCATTCAACAATCACTCGTCTGCTTCTCTTATGCCTCGCTTCTATCCTCTGATTACCTGCTGTATTTTCTACATGTCAATTCTATTTTCTGATCACTTGCTTCCCTTTCTTATGCCTTGTTTACTCTGCTAGGCATTATAAATATCTATCAATATTTAACTTATACGATTATCTTCGATATATACTTCCATCTACCCTTCGTTTCACCCAAATCTGATTAACGGATCGAAAGTTATGCTATAAACAAGTAATCACCGAATATATAGACCGACAGTAAACCAACAAGTCACATATAACACATAGCACGTCACATAATCAATGATATATCATTTATAAAGAAGTCTCAGGTCATAAACAGGCTTTCAGGTAATTAAAATGATTTTTAAAACATTTTTCGGAATTAAAACGGGTCGTTGGATCAATTTCAAAATAATAAACAGGGTTCGGTTGGCCAATTCCGGCTTCGAAACAATTTTATAATAATTATCGAGCCTTGGAAATAATTTAGAATAATATTTTAAAGCTCGAAACTATTTTTCAGGTTTTTAAATCATTTTTAAATGATTAAATCTGAATAAATAATTAATTAAAATCAATTAATAATTATTTAAATCAATTAATCAATTAATTTTCGAATTAATTGACTAATTAATCGATTAATTATTAACTAAAATTAATTAAATAATTAATTCAGATTTATTTTTGAATTAAAAATAAATTTTGGAATTAAAATGAAGATTTTTGGAATTTTCAGAAATTAAAAATGAATTTCAGAATTTAAATAATGGATTTTTGAATTATTTGTAAAAAGAAAATTCAGAAACAGTTTACTGATTTTTGATTTAGGAAAAGTAGGATCAAACCCGGGCAAAACCGGGTTGAGGCGCGGGTCAAGACAGGAAAACGGGTTGGCAAGAACACCGGCCGATTTCCAGAATCCGGCGGGTTCTTGTCAACTCCGGCGGCCTTAATCTGCCTAAAAACTGATGGGTTGAGTCCGTTACTTAACAGAAATTCATTCAAATTCTTCCCAGATGCATAAATCAGTCAACAAACATCATCAACAATTGCCCAGTCGAACTTTCGGCCAAAAACCGGCCAAACCCGAACAAAACCCGGTGACAATTTCAAAAGACAACTCCGTACTTTTCAGGAATCGTTTGATAACATGCTATATATGATTAGATTGCAAATTTCAAGGGGAACAAAACCCACCCCTTTAGAACTTCTGATAATCCCTAAATAAGAAACCCCCAATTTTAATCAAGAACATTCAAACGAATATAAACCCTAATTATACAATTCGAGAATCAAACCATAATTTGAACATGTTATTGAACTCCAAATTTGAAGTATAATATACCAAAATGATCAGGAAAACAAGCTCTACAACATACAATCATCAAATCATTCAAACAACCATCCGTACAAAAATTCATAATTTAAATACCAAGAAATTCGAATATAAATAATTAAATAGAAAATCACCTGATGTTTCTGGGTTGAAATTGATGGAATATTTGGATTCTAGATTTCAGTAGCTTCGTTTTGAGTATATGTGCGCCAAAATCGGATATCGATAACGCCTCCGAATTTGTGTTTGATTACGAAGAACATAATATAATTATAGTATTTTCTCTGTAGAAATTCTGTAAATACTGTTTGCAAATGATTTTAGGTACAAAATAAAATACGGTAGAGGCTATTTATAATTACGGGAAATTAGTATCCCGTTGGATCATTCCGGATATAAAATGGTACGTTTATTTATAAAAGCTGATCCAAACGGTACCGATTTTCGAGATAATTATCCAAATCAGTACAATTTGTACTACGGTCTTGGTCTCAGTGCCTGGTTACACGTATTACGAAGTGATAATTGTGATATTTTAATAAAAAGCTCCCGTTTATCGAAAATACGAGTTTTATTGATTTGCCGAAACGAATATTGTATCGAAAATGTTGCGCCGGGACCCGCACAGGATAAACCGTATGCCGAATCGAAAAAGTCGAAATATGGAATATGCTCGGAATATTACAATTCGGTTAGGAAGGAGTTCTCGGAAGAGTTTCGGGTTCTAAAAACGTAAAAACGGATAACGGTGGTTGGTTCCCGTTTTTATAAAATAGATTTTAAATACCCGGAAAAAGATTTTATAAAATTCATATGATTCCTATAAATTCATAAATCAACATAAAAATAATTAGGAAGATATGACAATTATCTATATTTTATTTGGAACATAAAAAAATTGAAATACTTTATTAATAACCTTTTTAAACATTCAAACACATTTAACACTTAACAAATAATTCACAGAATAGATACTGAATACATATAATAATTATCTATTAGCAAAAATAATTGCACGATATATCCCGGATATTACATCCTTGCCCCCTTAAAAGGATTCTGTCCTCAGAATCTCCTAAGAAAACAAATGAGGGTACTTTTCTCTTATATCACTTTCTAACTCCCAGGTTGACTCTTCAACCTTTGGGTTTTCCACAATACTCTTACTAATTTTATTACTTTATTCCTCAATACTTTCTCTCTTTCCTCTAGAATCTCTATTGGACTCTTTACATATGACAAATCTGCTTGAAGCTCTATTGGCTCATATTCTATTACATACCTGAAGTCTGGATTATACTTCTTAAGTATCGATACATGAAAAATATTATGAATGTGCTCCATGTGCGGAGGTAACGCTAACTCGAAAGCTATTTTGCCAACGTACTTTAAAATTTCAAAAGGTCCGACCTATCTTGGGCTCGATTTTCCTTTCTTTCCAAACCTCGTTAATCCCTTCCATGGTGATACTTTTAACAATACCAAATTCCCTTCTTCGAATTCCATATCTTCCTTGATTGATCTGTTTATTTCCCTTGGACGGTCTGGTACGGCTATCAATCTCTTCTGGATAACTTCAACAACTTCCTTTGTCTGCGGTACTAATTCAGTGGTCAAGTATTTTGCGCTTTACTGCTCCGTCTTAATACACTGGAGATCTATATTTGTGTCCATAAAGGGCTTCTTAGGGTGACATCCCGATACTAACGTGATAACTGTTGTTGCAAGTAAATTCTACCAGAGGTAAATGCTCGCCCCAACTTCCTTTGAAATCAATAGCACAAACATGTAACATGTCTTCTATTGTCTGGATTATTCTTTCACTTTGACCATCTGTCTGTGGGTGATAATCTATACTCATATTCAATCTTGTTCCTAAACATTCTTGAAAACTCTTCCAAAATCTCGAATTAAATCTTGGATCTCGATCAGATACGATAGACACAGGAATGTCATGACGAACTACAATTTCCTTCAGGCACCTATAGATCAACTTATCGAGCGAAAATCTTTCGTTGATAGACAGAAAATGAGCTGACTTGGTAAATCTATTCACTATAAGCCAAATGGCATCATGATTATTTTTTGTGCTTGGTAACCCCAACTATGAAATCCATGGTGATATGCTCCCACCTCCACTCTGGAACCTCCAATGGCTGTAGCAATTCACTTGGTCTCTAATGCTCTACTTTAACTCTTTGACATATATAACATCTGCTAATCCATTCCGCAAAATCCCTCTTCATATCTGGCCACCAATAATTTTCCTTTAAATCTCTATACATCTTGGTACTCCCTGAATGGATTGAATACCTTGAATTATGAGCTTTCTATAAAATTTCATCCTTCAGTTCCATCACTGGTGGAATCCAAGTTCTAGAAGAAAACCTAAGAATACCTTGATCGTCCTTTTTGTGTGCACAATTCTTCACCTACTAAACGATTTATATCCTGATCCATTACCTCTTCCTGACACTTCTTTATCTTCTCTAACAATTCCTACTGAAAAGTCATACTTATACATTCTTACTCCTTTTTGGATCATGAACTCTGTCTTCCAATTCCAACTTCTTGAATTCCATAGCTAATTCTTCTAGTACAATCTCTATGTTCATTCTCTCTTCTTCTTACTCATCTCTTGCCACTACATTTGCTTTTCCTCGGGAGTTCATACTTCAAACTCTTATGGTCCGTATATAACTCACATCCTTCTCTATACTTATAATATTTCCCAATCTTTCAAAACAAATATTATTGTTGCTTTTAATTCCCAGTTATGAGTAGGGTACTTCTGCTCATAAGGTTTCGGTTGTCTGGATGCATATGCAATAACTTTATTGCTTTGCGTCAACATACATCCTACTCCCTTACGAGAAGAATCACTATAAACTACCAAATCTCTCTGATACTTTCAAAGTGATAAAATAGGTGTTGTAACCATTCTTTCATTTACCTTCGCAAAACTTTCTTCACCCTTCTCCATTTCATATAACCTTCTTGATTTTCCTGGTTAGCTTCATCTTAAATATTGCAACTTTCAAGAAATCTTGCACAAATTTCTGATAGTAACTGGCCCATGATAAAACTTCTTATTTTTGTTGGTGCTTCTGGTCTTTCTTCATTCATACTATCTTTAAATTTTTCTGCTGAATCCCCCTTTGTCTCCTCCTTACTGACTGTCTATACTAAGAATTATACTTTCTGCCATTACAGTTTTCACCTGGTAAACTTTTTATACCGCTTCCTTTTTCTTTGACTCCTCAGCTATCAGTGTATAGGTTGCATGATTCCTCATAAGTAACACAAGTATATCTTATTCAGATTCTTCTTTCAAGATTCTACCCATCAAAGTTAAATATCACTGGTATATCAGTTCATCCAACTAACATTTCTAGAATTTAATAATAACAGCACTGAGTTCTGAAAATTATCTTTGATATGTCCATAAGTTCAATCTTCATTTGGTAATATACACAGTCTTAAATCAATCTTATAAAAATATCTTGCTTCGTTTATTTAGTTAAACAAATCATTGGTTCAAGGTAAAAGATATCCGCTCTTGAGAGTAAACTTGTTGAGCTTTTGCTAACACATAATCTCACCCTTCCATCTTTCTTATTAACACGTCATGCCGGTGCACTTTAGGGGGTACGCTAGGTCCAGTTGCTTTTTCTTCTAATTATCTCCTGCGTTTGCTCTGGTAACTCCTTTATTTTATCTGGTCATTATATGCGGGGCTTTGGACACTGGCTTCATTTCAGGTGCTGAATTAATCATAAACACATTTTCTTTATCTAGAGGAAATATTGGTAACTCGTCTGAAAATATATATCTTGAGACTGTAAAATCTTCAAGTTCGGTTGGCTTTTGACTCTTATTTATAATCGCCATAGCACTTATATTTTGGTCGTTGTAATCTTAAGTCATTCTTAACAAGTTCTTTACTTTCCTTTATCCTTTAAACTTCTTCATGTTCTCATTTGGCGTCTTCAGAACTATCTTCCATCACGACGGTCTACCTGGGCATCACACTTGAATAGTTAATCTATTCCTTAAAATAATGTCAAATCCTCTTATCTCAAATGATATCAATTCTTCGAAACTTATTGCCAGAAATATCGATTCCGCCATTGGTACTTACTTATTCAATAACTGCACGTTCTTCACTTGCTAGTCCTTTAGTCATAAACTTATTGATTCAACAGAATAATTCATCTTACCTTGAGAGATATATGATCAAATTGCTCCCACATCTTTCAACACTTTAACGCATAAGGTATCCGCAATAATCTCCCACGTCATCACATCCATATTTTAAATAATATATTGCAAATTTTCATTCTCGGAGATGTATCCCTTATTGAAGTAGATTCCTTTGACTGTTAATGCATCCCTGGCTAGGGCCAGTGATTTGCAATTCTCACCATATGCCCTTGTTAAAGCTCTTGCAAGGAACAACAGTATAACAAAAGAACTAGAAGTATTCACAATTTTAATAAACTTGGAGTTGAAGAGAAAGAAGAAGTAATGGTTTGAATATGAATGAGACAACCACATTGGTACTTAAGATGGCCAGTCTTTTATACCGTATGGCATACAGCACGTGATTAGGTGGTGTCCCACCCGACTCTTCATCATTCCGACAAAGTGTCTCATCATAACACTGTTTGTCCCAATCCGAAAGCAAAACTTGAGGGGAATAATTAAATTTGAAAGAAATGCAAAATCCTCCATTTTGATGTCACCAGAAAGAATTTATTAAGAAAAGGAGTTCATACATTTTTAGGAATTAAAAAAAAATATACGATGTAATGTTGAGGACAAGAATGATACCATTGGTCACCATCCACATTTAACTTGTATTCATCTTTCGAGATCGATCGATCATATCCCAATTGTATCACATAACAACTTTAGAAGTATGCTAAAATGCCTTCGCAACTAAGCATTATAGTAGATTTTTACTTGTTAAATCTCGCGTCTGTAACGTTGCACCTACACGTATAATACTTTAACAATTCAATCATAATAGCGTTCTTATCAGATCACCTTGAGTTTCCTCTTTTTAATTTGGAATAACCATGAATCATTCAACATAACGATCATTTTGTTAATAATATTCTTCCTTTAGAAAAGTCTGGAAGTTTTTCCAATCTTCTTCGGTCATGCTCAGGCTTCCGTTTAATCAATGAATTTTTCGAACTCTGATAATCCTAGCAATTGGATGAATAGTTACTTCGTACACTGGTTCGGTTATTAATCCCATCAGACAATACTTGCACCCACTTCTTCATAATCGCAGGTTACCTCGTTCTCCAAATTTAACAATACTGAGTTTGAAACAACATCCTTCCAAATAATATGGGTCTTTTAACAAACAAGAAACTCAAGTAGTAACTTGACAACCAAGGTTTAAAACTTATTTTATTCAAAAAGGCTTTTAGAAATTTTGTTAAGAAAAATCTTTTTCGAAAACTCGTTAAAAATTTTGAAAATTTTGAAAATCACACCTCTGGTTGTCCATACTATATGAGTTGGTTGTTGTCCTTCTTATGACCAAATACCAAGTTAAAGAACGATCACTCAAAGGTCCATTCACTTCCATTTATCTCCTCTCCTTCATTGGGGTCTATTTCTTTCTGTAATCAATGAACACTTCCGTTGTCGTTGCACGTTATCTTATTCGTAGCTTCACATTAAGGCTCCCATACTGGTAGTACTCCCGTTAACCACTTTGCAATCATTAAGTGGAACAGACTATCCAATAGTCAACAAGTCAGCTAATGTCGCATCATCTTGTTAAAATATATATCCCATCATTACAATACCATTTTCTAATTTCAAGAAATCTTCAGATCCCTAATCTCCTCTAACTCTTTCTCTTCAATACTTATCTACTCCATTCCACAAGCTAGTCATAAGTGGCCTAATTACTAATAGCTTCTTGTAACCTGGTAACAGCCATCCTCCGGAACACTTAAATCTTCTTTCTAAATTCCTTCTCACCTTAATCTCAATACTCACCATTTACTGTAGCTATCGTGTCCCTTCTAGCAAATGCTGTTGTTTTATTGATAGAATAGGGTGTATAGTAAACAGAAAAGATACATTCATAGTTGAATGTTCAAAGAAACAAGAATAAGCAAATCAAGGTGTTTGAATAGGTAGTCTCATATCAAGAGATGAAAGAATAACGTTAAATAACTTTAAGAGGCGCAACTGTCGTAATAGAAGGTAATACCATTAATACTGATGGAAGAACAAGGCGCAAATCGAATCTGGAAGAAGATGATGATCCTTAAACGGAAAGCTCCAAACGATCAGTTGATCAGAATCTGTCATTGCCGTTGCCTGGATATCACGTCGCTAGTTAAGAATCCCAAATCGCAACATAAACCGTGTTGGAGACTTGATATACAGTCACACTCAACCTCGCGATGACCTATCTTTCTATTTCCTATTCCTAATCCTAACCCTCTACCTAATCCCGACAATCTAGGCTTGTTTCAGTGACTCATAACCTGTAGCTCTGATACCAACCTGTGGCGCCCTCCAAACCCGGGTCAGAAGTTTGGGGTCCACAACACATATTCAATATAAAAAACATGTATATAAAATATTATTTGTAATAACCCTGCTTTACATAACCACGGATCGCAACAGGTTAAAGTATGAAAATAAGCCACAACCTTAACTTTTATTACAACGTACCAAATCCCAACTAATTTAATTTACAACTGATATGAAATTATCCTTACAACCTTACTACCTCACTACTGCAATAAGCTCCTGCTAGCTCGATCAATCATAATCTGGAATCCTAGCTCGAACATTGAATTGGGAAACCTCGCTATCAACCGTATCCTTCTTAACTGTATAATACATAAAAAGATTCGCAAGAGTGAGCTAACTAGCTCAACAAGTCATATTATCAATAACTGAGGTCAAACAATAATAAACGAGATAATTCAAAGGAATCAAGTTTCTTGCTAAACAACCAATAGAATTGGATATTCATTTTAAGTTTTTAAAACCAAGATTAGGCTGCTGATCAGTCACGCACTAACCCCGAGCAGAGCACACAACACTGCTCTAACTACTGGATCCAAGGCACACATTGGCCTAACTTGACCATCGATATGGTCTGACCACGAATCTGGTCCATACAAAGAAAACTATCCAATTCTAAAGCATTTCAATATGATAAACAAGAGAGTTCAATAAACCGGATCATAATCAATAACAATAAAACATTTGTATAAGAGCATAATAAAAATTCATGGTTACCGAAAGGGTATGTTAAAGTACATAAAAGAAGTGGCCTCCAGCCGGTAGGATAATCGGGTATTAGATGAATATTGTTTTTACAAGGTTTTAGTACTTTGATATCACAAGGTATGGTTGAATATAAAAGTTTCTGTATGTTCAAACAATTTTGTTTCAGTACTTGGTACTTGATGGATATATATTTGTGGAGTAGTATCGTATTTGTGTGGTTTAGTATTCGGTAAATCAACAAGAAATGATTTACAAAGAATAAGGCTTATGGCTCAAAGATCAAATGATGTGGCTCAAGTTCAAGGTTGAAGGATTCAAAGTATTTCCAATATAAAACAGAGCTACTTTGAATATTAACAATAGGTCACAAGAGAATTTAGAAATATTCGCAATAAATCTCGAGAAAGGTTTAGAAGTACTTGCCTTATCATAATCGATTTCAACTTCACTTGTACTTGTCTAATGACTCCATTCAACAATCACTCATCTGCTTTTCTTATGCCTCGCTTCTATCCTCTGATTACCTGTTGTATTTTCTACATATCAATTCTATTTTCTGATCACCTGCTTCCCTTTCTTACGCCTTGCTTACTCTGCTAGGCATTATAAATATCTATCAATATTTAACTTATACGATTCTATTCGATATACACTTCCATCTACCCTTCGTTTCACCCAAATCCGATTAACGGATCGAAAGTTATGCTATAAACAAGTAATCACCGAATATATAGACCGACAATCAACCAACAAGTCACATATAACACATAGCACGTCACATAATCAATGATATATCATTTATAAAGAAGTCTCGGGTCATAAACAGGCTTTCAGGTAATTAAAATGATTTTTAAAACATTTTTCGGAATTAAAACGGGTCGTTGGATCAATTTCAGAATAATAAACAGGGTTCCGTTGGCCAATTCCGGCTTCGAAACAATTTTATAATAATTATCGAGCCTTGGAAATAATTTAGAATAATATTTTAAAACTCGAAACTATTTTTCAGGATTTTTAAATCATTTTTAAATGATTAAATCTAAATAAATAATTAATTAAAATCAATTAATAATTAATTAAATCAATTAATCAATTAATTTTTGAATTAATTGAGTAATTAATCGATTAATTATTAACTAAAATTAATTAACTAATTAATTCATATTTATTTTTAAATTAAAAATAAATTTTGGAATTAAAATGATGATTTTTGGAATTTTCAGAAATTAAAAATGAATTTCAGAATTTAAATAATGGATTTTTGAATTATTTATAAAAAGAAAATTCAGAAACAGGTTACTGATTTTTGATTTAGGAAAAGTAGGATCAAACCCGGGTCAGAACCGGGTTGAGGCGCGGGTCAAGACAGGAAAACGGGTTGGCAAGAACACCGGCCGATTTCCAGAATCCGGCGGGTTCTTGTCAACTCCGACGGCCTTAATCTGCCTAAAAACTGATGGGTTGAGTTCGTTACTTAACAGAAATTCATTCAGATTCTTCCCAGAAGTATAAATCAGTCAACAAACATCATCAACAATTGCCCAGTCGAACTTTCGGCCAAAAACCGGCCAAACCCGAACAAAATCCGGCGACAATTTCAAAAGACAACTCCGTACTTTTTAGGAATCGTTTGATAACATGCTATATATGATTAGATTGCAAATTTTAAGGGGAACAAAACCCACCCCTTTAGAACTTCTGATAATCCCTAAATAAGAAACACCCAATTTTAATCAAGAACATTCAAACGAATATAAACCCTAATTATACAATTCGAGAATCAAAACCTAATTTGAACATGTTATTGAACTCCAAATTTGAAGTATAATATACCAAAATGATCAGGAAAACAAGCTCTACAACATACAATCATCAAATCATTCAAACAACCATCCCTACAAAAATTCATAATTTAAATACCAAGAAATTCGAATATAAATACTTAAATAGAAAATCATATGATGTTTCTGGGTTGAAATTGATGGATGATTTGGATTCTAGATTTCAGTAGCTTCGTTTTGAGTATATGTGCGCCAAAATCGGATATCGATAACGCCTCCGAATTTGTTTGATTACGAAGAACATAATATAATTATAGTATTTTCTCTGTAGAAATTCTGTAAATACTGTTTGCAAATGATTTCAGGTACAAAATAAAATACGGTAGAGGCTATTTGTAATTACGGGAAATTATCATTCCGGATATAAAATGCTACGTTTATTTATAAAAGCTGATCCAAACGGTACCGATTTTCGAGACAATTATCCAAATCAGTATAATTTGTACTGCGATCTTGGTCTCAGCGCCTGGTTACACGTATTACGAAGTGATAATTGTGATATTTTAATAAAAAGCTCCCGTTTATCGAAAATACGAGTTTTATTGATTTAACGAAACGAATATTGTATCGAAAATGTTGCGCCGGGACCCGCACAAGACAAACCGTACGCCGGATCGAAAAAGTTGAAACATGGAATATGCTCGGAATATTACAATTAGGTTAGGAAGGAGTTCTTGGAAGAGTTTCGGGTTCTAAAAACGTAAAAACGGATAACGGTGGTTGGTTCCCGTTTTTATAAAATAGATTTTAAATACCCGGAAAAAGATTTTATAAAATTCATATGATTCCTATAAATTCATAAATCAACATAAAAATAATTAGGAAGATATGACAATTATCTATATTTTATTTGGAACATATAAAAATTGAAATACTTAATTAATAACATTTTTAAACATTCAAACATATTTAACACTTAACAAATAATTCACAGAATAGATACTGAATACATATAATAATTATCTATTAGCAAAAATAATTGCACGATATATCCCGGATATTACACTAACCCGGAGCAAGCACACAACACTGCTCTAACTACTGGATCCAAGGCACACATTGGCCTAACTTGACCATTATATGGTCTGACCACGAATCTGGTCCATAATTTTATAAAAATAATCCAATTCTAACATAATAACAGAATAAGCAATTAAATAATAAACAGAATCATTAACAACATTGGACGTTCAATAATGAAATGGTTTAAATCTGCATAAGGGTCAAAAGAGCATTTTCAAAGCTTGGATGCTAGGTAATGAAAGAATTGGATAACAATGAATCAATGTTTCAGGGTTTCAAGGATTTTGTCTTTCAAAGCATACGATACAATGGTTTGAATGTGTAAGCAATCTGGTTCAGTGTTTGATATTTAGTTTGTATGTATTTGTGGAGTAGTATCGTATATTTGAGGTTCATATTTGGGTATACAACAATCGATGGTCTAAAAAGAATCAGGTTTACGGCTCAAGATCAATAACTGGAATTAGGGTTTAGGATTCAGTGCTTCAAAGCACTTGCAATATAAAACAGGACTATCAATTACTACAATATCTCGAGAAAGTTTAGAACATTTGCCTGGTACTAGCTTATTATACTGCACTCGCTTTCAATCACCACTGTCTTACTCCTCGACTACCTGTTTTCCTTTTCTACGCCTTGCCTCTTCTGCTCACATATCATAAGCATCTATTAATATTTAACTCGTACGATTCTATTCGAAACATACTTCTATCTACCCCTCGTTTCAACCAAATCCAATTAACGGATTGAAAGTTATGCAATAAACAAGTAAACATCGAATATATAGACCGACAGTTAACCAACAGGTCACATATAACACATAACACGTCACATAATCAATGATATATCATTTATAAAGAAGTCTCGGGTCATAAACAGGATTTCAGGTATTTAAAATGATTTTTAAAACATTTTTCGGAATTAAAACGGGTCGTTGGATCAATTTTGGAGTAACAAACAGGGTTCGGTTGGCCAATTCTGGCTTCGAAACAATTTTTATAATAATTATCGAGCCTTGAAAACAATTTTAAATAATATTTTAAAGCTCGAAACTATTTTTTAGAATTTTTAAATCATTTTTAAATAATTAAATCTAATTAAATAATTAATTAAAATCAATTAATAATTAATTAAGTCAATTAATCAATTAATTTTTGAATTAATTGACCAACTAATGAATTAATTATTAACTAAAATTATTTAACTAATTAATTCAGATTTATTTTTGAATTAAAAATAATTTTCGGAATTAAAATAATTATTTTTGAAATTTTCAGAATTTAAAAACCAATTTTGGAAATGAATTTATAAAAGAAATCTGATTTTTAAACGTTTTTGAAACAGAAATCCCATTTCTGCAAAGCTGGGAAACCTTGGGGGACTAAACTGTAAAAACAGAAGTTAGAAATTAATTTTACAAAATTTTGGATTAAAACCGGGTCAAACCGGGTCAGAACTCCGGGTCACCAAGAACAGAAACGGGTTCTTCATGAACCCAGATTCCGGTGACCGGAATACGGCTCTGGTGAGCCCCGATTCAAGCGAAAACAGGATGGTTTGACATGATTCAAGTGGGGTTTTCGTTCTAAATCACTTAAGGAGTTCGAATCAAATAACAAATGGACCAAACGATATCTGGAAATGAAAATCCGGCCAAAAGCTTCAAGAACACCGGCGAAACATTCAAGAGATCGATTCGCACAAACCAGGAACCGTCCGTTGCTATACTATATACGAATCGATTCCATATTCAACCAGGAACACATATCAACCATCAAATTCGACAGATAGCCCCTAACAAAGATTCCCCTAAATCGAATTGAAAACATTCAAGATAATATAAACCCTAATTTTTAATTTCGAGAATCAAACCCAAAATTAAACACGTTATTGAACTCCAAATCAAGCGTATAATATACCAAAATCTTCAGAATGAAAAGCTCTACCTCATGCAAGCATCAAAACATACAAACAATAGCTCGAACAAAAATTTATAATTTTATTTTTAAGAAATTCGAATATAAGTAATTGAATCAGAAAATACCTTTGAAATCTGCAGTGAAACGGATGAAAGATTTGGATTCTAGATTTCAGTAGCTTCGTTTTGAGTATATGTACGCCAAAATCGGATATCGATAACGCCTCCGAATTTGTATTTGATTACGAAGAACAGTTTATAATTATAGTATTTTCTCTGTAAAAACTCTGTAAATACTGTTTGCAAATGATTTCTGGTACGAAATAAAATACGGTAAAGGCTATTTATAATTACGGAAAATTAGTATCCCGTTGGATCATTCCAGATATAAAACGGTACGTTTATTTATAAAAACTGATCCAAACGGTATCGGTTTTCGGGATAATTATCCAGATCAGTACAATTTGTACTGCGGTCTTGGTCTCAGTGCCGGGTTACATGTATTACGAGGTGATAATTGGGATAGTTTAATTAAAAGCTCCCGTTTCTCGAAAATACGAGTTTTATTGATTTACCGAAACGAATATTGTATCGAAAATGTTGCGCCGGGACCCGCGCAGGACAAACCGTATGCCGGATCGAAAAAGTCAAAACATGGAAAATGCTCGGAATATTACAATTAGGTTAAGAAGGAGTTCTCGGAAGAGTTTCGGGTTCCAAAAACGTAACAACGGATGACGTCGGTTGGTTCCCGTTTTTATAAAATAGATTTTAAATACCCGGAAAAAGATTTTATAAATTTCATATGATTCTTATAAATTCATAAATCAACATAAAAATAATTAGGAAGATATGACAATTATCTATATTTTATTTTGGACATACAAAAATTAAAATACTCAATTAATAATATTTTTAAACATCCAAACACATTTAACAATTAACAAATTATTCACAGAATAGATACTGAACACATATAATAATTATTTATTAGCAAAAATAATTACCCGATATATCCCGGATATTACAAGTTTCCTAAGGAATCCATTCCAACTACAACTCAAGCATCAAAACCCTCAGTGGTATTTAAAGACATTAAGGTGGTGGATCCTTACAGGAACATTCATGGTGAACCTATTGTGCCTAAGGATGAACCAATAGACTGGGAGAGTCTACCAATTCCTGACTTCAATTTGCCAATCCTTAACAAGCCAAAGAGAACAAAGTCAAGAGCAGTCAAGAAAGTGAAGCTGTTACCTCTCAAATCCAAATCTCTAGTCAAAGCTCAATCCAAAGTCAACAACGGAGATTACTTGTACTTATGTGACATCAAGGAATTCTCTGACCTAAACCTCTATCTAGATGAACTGGAAGAAGTTAGAGGAATTGATGCCTACAGGAATCTACCTGAAAGGTTAGTTTTCAAGTACAAGGGAGGAAAGGAGATTCAATGGCCACTTCACAAGATCCTTCAAGAAAGCCAATCTGTGCTGATAAAAGTTTATTCATCTTTCAAGAAGAACTTTGGTTTCAATGTAACTGCAAGAAGACTGGTTCTAAAGAAGATTGAATAACTGAGGAGTATTAGAGCTAAAGATGCACTCCCAAAGACTCTAACTATTCCTTACACAGGAAGTAGAGTGCATCTAAGGCCCTACTGGCTGATGGAGTTCATGGATGACAAAGGAGTTAGAAGATTTTTCAGATTTGAAGACCAATTGAGCATCTCTAGCAATGAGACTCTTTTGGAAATGCAAGAAAAGCTAAATCTCTCAGAATCTGATGAACTGGAATTCCACAGACAACTCCAAAATCAAATAGAAGAAAACAACAGAAAGCTTGGAAAGAGATCCAGACCTTCAAGGAATTAGTTATTCTGCTCAGGCTAGAGGAGCACCTTGAAAATGAATGTGAGCTAATCTTTGTGCATTTTGTTATTTGAAGCAATTTACAGTTTTATCTACTTACTTTTAAAGTTGTATTTTTAGGGTTTTTTGTTATCATCAAGTTTCTCTTAATTTATGGCTACAATTCCGGTAGACATAAATTGGGGGAGATTGTTGTGAATATGTTGTGAACTTGATGATTTCATTAACAAAATACCTTAGTAGATTTTACTTTATAAAAAATGTAGCACCCGACGGATAAGAAATATAGTCTCGACGGATGACTCAATATAGTCCCGACGAATGATGATCATTTATCCATCGAGTGAGTAGCTTGTGCAATAATGAGTCTGTAGCACATTTTTGCATACACCTTGTTTAGTTTCTATAGTAGCACTCAAGTCATGTTGACTTTAATTAGATATGCAGAATAGGTTGATTAATTGTACATAGATGATGTCTTGTAATTCTGCATAAATGAAATGAAGTCAAGTGCCAGATAGCTACCCGACGGATAAATAATAATGCCACTCGACGGATGATCAACAAGGCAACCCGATGGATGATCATGTACCCGACGGATAATCAATTCAAACATCAGTTGATAGTGACAACACAGTCACATGCGTCGAGTGTATGCAAAAGGAATGTGGAAGCCTATTCAACTGCGTTTTAGAGAACAAAGAAGCATTGTCATTTCTATGCTATTATGAAGATATTCAAAGATGCTGGAACAGAGTAATGAAGCAGCATAGTATTAAACTTGATAGGTTTTTTTTATTATCTTGTTATTACTTTGTAATCTTGGTGATATACAAATCAAGAAGTAGCAAATAGAACAACAAGAACACTAAGCAGGAAAATTCTCAAAGAAACATTTGTAAGCTGTATTTTTAGCATTTCTCTGTAAACTTAGTTATTGATATTTGTAAGTAGCTGTGAGCAAATCCTGCTACACAGAGTTCTCTTGATATAATATATATCTCTGGTGGATACATTCAAATCCACCAGAAAGTTTTAAAAGACTTGTGTTTTTAATTACTTGTGTTTTGATTTTACTAACTTCTTATTCCGTACTTTGCAAATCAAACACTTATATATTATTAAGATAGAACATTTTATTATTTGTGAAAAAGGTTCAAGAATTCCATTCAACCCCCCTTCTGTAATTCTTGTTGCATTGTTAGGGACTAACATATATGATTATGACTTTTAGTTCCTTTTCGAAAATTCTACTATTTGCATCAATTATGATCCAAAATATCAAAGTTTCTATTTTATTTCTTTTCCAAAATATCAAAGTTTCTGTTTTATTTTTATTCCAAAATATTAAAATACTTGTCACAATTCCGTTTCAGAATATTTATATAAATGCTTAGTGATTTTAGAAATTATACATTTTACATACCTATTAAAAATATTCGTAGTATCTATATGAAGTTATGTGCAAAATTTATAATATTTGAACAATTAGATTGATATAGGGTATACAAAATTAATCATCTGTACGGATACTACATTCATGTGTTCACGACACCATTCACATCACATTTCTGTGGCAATGTATTGGCCACGACGTATCCTTCTGTTAGCTCTGGGAGGAGCTTTACGCATTTGATATTTTTTCAAGATACGTGGTTGCACTCAGAATTTGATTTGATTTGGCAGTGACGGTATATATGTCGTACATGTTAATCGGTTTCTTGGATACATTACGGTACCCAATGATATATGTATCTTTATCTGTTTTGATCTCGTTATGATACCCCTTGTTGCTTCATCCATGCTTATTTTAAAATTATTGTTTTATTATAAAATATGAAATATTTATTTCTAATTTTATTTTTTATAAACTGTATCTCAAATTCGTATTGGGCATTTTGTTCATGTCGTATTCTTTTTCTTATAGATGCTTAGGGGAAGCTAGGACCGTGTGATGGTGAGCTACACCTATATAGTGTTCATTAGGTCGTTGTACCTCAAATGTTATTTAGATTCAAATATTTATTAAAGATTATATTATGGATTCTCGATAAGATACTATTGTATTTTTCTAGTTTTGGCATTTTCATGCATTTCATCGGCGTGAGCATGCCATCATATGTGCTCAAAAGCGTGATCATGTAGTTGTGACTAGAGCTGGCCACAGGAGTGTGCCGTGCGGGACGTGCCGAATTTTGGACGAGCCGGTTTGGTTAACGGTGAACTCGTAGATGACACGTATAATACGACGAGCGGGGCCGGTTTCGGGCCGGTCCAACTAACATGAGTTCGCAAACGGCCCGCGATTAACACGAGCTAGGAGAGTTTGACAGGCTGCCGAGCCGATTACACGAATTGTATTTTTTTTAATATGTTGCTTTGATGCGTGGCCACCAACACAGGCTATACAACACTACAAGTAAAACTTGTTTATTTTATAAAGTAAACTTGTCTGTGAAGTTCACTAACAGTCACATTCACATGATTGTTCATATAATAATATTCAAACACACTTCCAAGTACCATTTGAAGAAATAAAGTCGTGGCATTGGAATATAGAAGCAAGTGGGATAAATAAGCAAACATCCCCATTTATTGTTCTTGATACACAATGGGCTGAGAAAGAAATTCAAATAGTTTCATGTAGATATAGCTTATCACCTGTTTCATGGTTAAACCCAAATGATTATGATGATAGTTCAGAGCCCGAAAAGGTCAGTTCAATTGCTGAAGTATAGGCGAACTCAAAAGAGATAGCGAAAGACGAAGAACTTCTGTTTTTCGGAGCTGAACAACCACTAACTACAAGCAACTTATGAAAGATAAAAAACTGAAAGTAGGCCATTAAATGGAGATTGAATAAATTGAGCAGGAGGGAAGACCGGGATAGCAGGCGCGTGGCCTACACTCACGGGTCGAGCCGAATAACCGTGATCTGAGCCATGCCGGTTTGAGTCCTTTAGTTCGTTAATGGTTTAGGCGGGCCGATTCGGTCCGGTTCCGGGCTGGTTCTGGTTTCAGAAATTTATTTTCGTGTTCGGTTCGTCTAGATTCACGGTTTGTGCCAAATAATTAACCAGTACATGACGAGTCGATTTAGAAGAATTTTTAGCAAACCGAATTTTGATTGGGCTGAGCTAAACCGTTCATTTGGCCACGTCTATTTGTGACCATGCATTTGCTCTTCTCAAATTTTGTTATATCATTGATTAGCGGCAAAATCCTCCTACATCCACGGAAGCATGTCATTAATATGCGGTGATCATTGATAAATGACCTTGAATTTATGTCACCTATCAATTATGATGTAGGCGCCATGTTGTCGTCCATGTCAGATGTTGAAATCCAGAACCTAATTCATCAATAAACGATCTCAACTTTTGGGATTACTGGGGATATAGATTGTCTAAAACTTTATATGATTTTACTTTTTCTTTCTAAATATAGCATGATTACGATATTTTAATTTAATTAAACTATAGTTATTCAAAAATAAAATTAATACTATAAGTCGAGTAATCATTTGAGTTAAATCATCCCAGAATATAACGAGTTCTAGTGAAGCTCCACGTTTGAGTTAAATCATTTCAAAGTTATAAGTTCAAGGGTGACATAATCATTGCTGAAGAAATATTAGTAAGAGAAGGGATCAAGTTTGATTTCTTATGAATACAAGCAGATTAATAGTTAGTTATATATTTACATAAATTTTAAAGTACAACCTTTAACAAGAGGTTTTGTAAAATAACCCCAAATACAATGGTCTTTGTTATGTATGGAAATTCAGACATGACAATAGGGGATCACGACGCTGCTATGACGAGATGCCAAGACGGGAAGAGTGGATAGTTGTCCTAAATGACGTCGATAAAAGAAGCAGATATCTGAGAGTAGGACTCAGTCCAACCATTTCCGAATAACATGAAGGAGGAATAGGTAAACATATCTCCATGACTAACAACAATAATTTGAATGAGAGAAAAAGAAGGAGAAGTTAGAGAAAAAGGTGGAAGACTAAGAAGATAAGAAGAAGAATCCGAGAAAAGCAAGAACACAACAACAAAACCCTACACAAAGACCCCAGTTCGAGCTCTTTCAGGAATAAAAAGAAAACAAATAATATAACCCGATGTCTAAACCTATAAACACCAGCAAGACCATCTGAAATGTTGATTTTATCTACTCGTGCAAATCTTATTCATCTATGTTAAATTGAATCTCTTGTAATCTATACCTTACATATTAGTGGATCATATTTCAGTTGGGTACACAATCCCACCCGCAGTTTTTTCCCGTTCTCGGGTTTTCCGCACCAATTGCTCGTGTCTAATTTACTTATTTTGCACTTATTTAGTTACTATACTATAAACATACATCAATCTATCTTTAGCATTTAACCTCACTAAATTTGGTAAAAACAATTAACGCCGTCCGTGGGAAACTTGTTAAGGATTTGATTAACACATTAAGATGGTAAACGACGAAGAACAAATTATGAACCAGGAAGGTGAAGCTGAAAATAAAAGAGAGATGGTTGCGACATTGAAACAGTTGCAAGACGAAATGGAGAAGATGCGTTCAGAGAATGAAACATTGAAGAAAGAACTGACTACGACCAAATCAAGAACCAAGACTGCGACGAAGAAAACCATCCCAAGCGTAATCAGGCGTTTGGACATGGATGATGCAGAAGATTACGATCAACATAAATGACCAACGAATGGAACAAATGATGTCGTTGACGTAGAAGACATGGATGATGTTCCCAATAATAATGATGACATGGAAAGGAGGCGTGACGAGCGATGATACGATGATCGTGATGATCGTCAAGGAGAGACTGACAAGAGAAGGTCACGACATAAGAGTACAAGATCCCAGAATCAAATGGCAGAAGAGTTTAGAAGAGAACTATAAGAGGTGAGGGATTTGATTGAAAGGATCCCCGGTGTTCCAAAATCGTTAGAAGAGATGACCCCAATAAGCTACACTAATTCTCCTTTTCATGACAACATTGCCTTGGTAGAAATACCAAAACGTTTCACGGTGCCACAAATGAGACCATATGATGGAACTAGTGATCCCTTGGAACATATTGCACAATATAAACAATGAATGTTTACGGTACTAATTACACGTGACTTGAAGGAAGCTTGTATGTATGAAGGTTTTGGTTCTACACTATCAAGATCAGCTTTGCAATGGTTTTTGAACCTTCCACATGGAAGCATCAAGATGTTTGCCGATTTGGTAGACGCATTCAACTTGCAATTTGTAAGTAGCTGGGTGTTCGAAAAGACTACCAGTGATTTATACAAAATTGTCCAATGAAGTAGGGAGCCATTGCGTGATTATTTGACGAGATTCAA
This sequence comes from Apium graveolens, assembly GCF_009905375.1. NCBI lineage: Eukaryota > Viridiplantae > Streptophyta > Magnoliopsida > Apiales > Apiaceae > Apium > Apium graveolens. The sequence continues at coordinate 274,077,652 of NC_133650.1, read as the reverse complement.
CAGAGAGAAGGTGACCATCACTAACTGTGACGTCCCTACAGCTATTGAAACATTCAGGAAAGGGTTAGAACGGTAATCCCCACTCTATGAGGAATTGACAAATTATCCATGTCGAACAATGGATGACGTACAAGCCAAAGCCATGGCACAAGTGAGATTGGAAGAAGACAGAATGGAAGAAGATGATTACTACAAACCGTCAAAAAAAATTATGACACCAAGATCTAGGGATTACAAGCCCTATACTAGACCTAACAGAGATGAAGTCTATGTCAACTCGACACGAGAATCTAATGAATGGAAGAGGAAGGAAAGTAGTGACGGGAGAAAGGACCCCAACCTGCCACCAACTTATGGCATATATGGCTTCACGATAACGCCTTCAGCCATGATGAAAGAGTTTACCAAGTTGGGAGGTATACTAAAGTGGCCATTGAAGAGCAACAAACCTAAATCGAACCCATATTCCAAACTATGGTGCGACTATCATGGAGATTGCGGACATAAATCTTATGATTGTGTGGCCTTGCGAAAAGAGCTACAGTTTCTAACTAGGAAAGGATATCTCACGGAATTCATGGCGTCAAAGAAGACGTCTTATGTCAGGAAGGACGTGTCACCTAGAAAGGACAGCATGACACCATTAAGATAGCCACCACCTCCACCACATCACAAGGTGATTAACTTCATCTCAGGGGGGTCAGAGATATGTGGATCAACATATTCACAGGCTAAGAGAGCATCCAAAGATCCAGCATACGAGTCACACAAGTGGGGGTTGGAGATGACAGTATGTCGTCCTTAATGTTTGATCAATCAGAGAAAAAGAACGTACGAGAACTACAACAAGATGGACTAGTTATTTCACTTCCTGTGGGAAATTGCTTAATTAAAAGAATCTTGGTGGACAATGGGAGCACTGCCAACATCATGATGCTTAGCACACTAACACAAATGGGATTGGCGAAAAGTGATATGATCAAGAAGTCGACGACACTAGTGGGGTTTAGTGGTGAGACAAAATGCACGTTGGGGGAGATCACATTGTCAACATATGCCCAAGGGGTCAATCTTCTGGAAAAATTCTGTATAATCGATATGGATTCGAGTTACAATATAATCATGGGAAGGCCTTGGATTCACAACTTGAAGGCAGTGCCATCCACATATCACCACGTGTTAAAATTCCCAACACCACGGGGAGCTCAGGAAATAAGAGGGGATAAAAATATGGCTCGTGACTGTTATATGACATGTCTGAAACCAACCATCCAACATCGTAGAAATGAGACGCCTGTAGCTATAATTTCAGGACCAGAACGCTTGGCTGAAGTAGATTTGAAGACGGGAGACAAGAAGGTATTAATAGGGAAAGACCTCTCCCAAAAAATTGAAGCTAACTTGGTAAATTTCTTAACTACGAGGTTGGATGCTTTTGTGTGGGAACATGATGACATAACAGGAATAGATCTAACTGTCATCATACACAAGCTAAACGTTGATCCTAGCTACACACATGTTCAATAAAAATAAAGGAAGTTTGCAGCTGAAAGAAACAAGATGATAAATGACGAGGTGGAAAGGCTCATCAAGGCTGGGATGATTAAAGAAGTTGAATACCCTGAATGGTTAGCAAATGTCATCATTGTACAAAAGAAGAATGGGAAATAGAGAGTTTGTGTTAATTACACGGACTTGAACAAGGTTTGTCCTAAAGACCCCTATCCACTACCTCACATTGACACTATGGTAGACTCGATAGCTGGACATGAATTGCTCACGTTCCTGGATGTTTCAAGTGGCTTCAATCAAATTCAAATGGAACCATCTGACTGCGGAAAGGCTGCGTTCATAACAGACAGGGGGATATATTATTACTTAGCCATGCCTTTTGGACTAAGAAAAGTTGGGGCTACATTTCAAAGACTTGTAAAAAAAATGTTCAAAGATCAAATAGGACAGACGATGGAAGTCTACATTGACGACATGGTTGTCAAGTCAGTTAATGCAACATGAAGTATTTGATATACTAAGGTCATACAACATGAAGTTGAACCCATCCAAATGTAACTTTGTTGTGTTATCGGGAAAATTCCTTGGACACATGGTAAAAAGAAGAGGAATTGAAGCGAGTCTAGAACAAATTGAAGTGATTTTCGAATTGAGAAGTCCATCGAACGTCAAAGACGTGCAGAAATTAACAAGACGAGTTGCAGCCTTGAACAGGTTCATTTCATGTTCGTCGGACAGATGCAAACTTTTTTATGACGTATTGAGAAAGAACAAGGGATTCTTGTGGTCTGAAAAATATGAGGCTACTTTGAATGACTTGAGAAGTTATCTAACTACACCACCACTTCTGTCCAAACCCATTCAAGGAGAGGACCTGTACGTGTATTTGTCTGTGTCGGATCATGCAGTAAGTGGCGTCCTTGTTAAATAAAGTGAAGGTGTCCAGTCGCCTGTGTATTACGTTAGCAAGAGCTTAGTAGATGCGGAAATAAGGTACACATCTCTTGAAAATTTTGTACTTGCATTAGCTATGACTTCCATTAAGTTGAGATATTATTTTGAGTCACACAAGATACATGCCATGACAAACTTCCCTTTGAGAAATGTCTTAGGTAAACCTGATTTGACGGGACGAATGGCAAAATGGGTAATACGACTAAGTACTTACGATATCACGTATGACACGAGGACTTCAATAAAGTCACAAGCTTTGGCTGATTTTGTGGCTGATTTTAGTCCAAGCTAGATGACAGATGCTGAGCAGGAGTTTCAATATGTTCTTTCAAGAGTAGACGTGAAGCCTTGGATATTATATACAGATGGGGCATCTAATGTCAATGGAACGGGATTGGGGCTTGTCCTCAAATCACCACAGGGGGATATGATAGCTTAATCAATATGTTGTGACTTTAAAGCCACAAACAATGAAGCTGAATATGAGGCATCGATCATGGGACTAACAATTTCTAAAGACATGAAGATAAAAAATATTGACATAAACTGTGATTCGCTACTCATTGTTAATCACGCCAAGGGGTCTTATGAAGCCAAGGATCATAAGATGGTCGCATACCTGGACATCACCAAAGGGATAGTCAACCATTTCGACAACTTCAGCATACAAGAGGTTCCAAGGGAAAATAATGTGCAAGCTGATATATTAGCCGAATTGGGAGTTGTGTTCAAAGGTTTAGATTTAAAAACATCCCAGTAGTCCACATCATGAAGCCTGCTATGGAAAGACTAATTCTCGAATCAGGAGTAATGACTCTTAATCAACGTGATGATAAGACCAGTGAAGATGCAGAAAGCTGGATGAAGACATACAAGGATTACTTGCAATTTGGAACAATGCCAACCAACAACAATGAAGCGAGGATTCTCAGGATGAAGGCGTCAAGGTTTACAATTATAAACGGAGAACTATTCAAAAAATCTTCCACGGGGCTGCTACAGAGATGTCTGGAAAAGCATGAGGCAAAAATGGTGCTAAGGGATGCACACGAAGGAGAATGTGGGAATCACACTAATGGAAGAAATCTGTCTTTAAAATTTTTACACTTGGGTTATTATTGGATAACACTAAGATAGGATGCCCTAGACTATGCAAAAAGATGTGACGCCTGCCAACAACATGCGTCTGTTATACATCAACCGTCTTAGCATCTTAACATGTCCATTCCATCTTGGCCTTTCATGAAGTGGGGAATGGATATCGTGGGAAAAATGCCACCCGTACCAGGACAGAAGGTGTTCATTTTGGCCATTACTGATTATTTCTCAAAGTGGATTGAAGCAGAGGCGTTCATGAAGGGTTTCGAGCACATAAACGCAACGGAAACAGTAATTAAAAACGTAAAATATCAAAATTTTTGAAACCCACCGCAGGATCCATGCGAAAAACATATATTTAATTCATAGATCAGATAGTTTACCTTAAGAAGCTTTACCAATTGGTTGACTAATGGAGATCCAAAGCTTGTTCAATCACCACGCATCCCGCTCTCGCGATCTACGCTCTATCGGTATCCACACGAATACTTGAACTCAAGGATTGGATGTGTACTAGCACAAACTCGTTTCTTCTTGCTCTCTCCATCTTCTCTCTTGATGGCTAGGATTTTAGTAAAAGTCTTTCTTGCAAAATCAACCACACAAGAGATATTATATAGAGAGTAGAAAAATGAATTATAACTCTTAACTAATTAGGAGTTCTTATTAATTCAAAATTTCTATTTGTATTATAATTAAGTCTCACTTAATTATTTAACAAATAAATTTCATAATTAATATTAGTAAATTCGAATATCAATATTTATCTAATTAATTAAGTCATACTTAATTAATATTATAAATAATTCGAACTACTTTAATATAATTTAAATCCAATTTAAATTAAATAATCCTTCAAGCATTCTTAGTGTGAGACCCTATAGGTTATTATTACGTTGGCAATGAATTTTAAATCTAATTTAAAATCGTAAACAATGAGTGGCATCTAGTAATACATCATTGTTATCCAAGTAATAATAATTGAACCGGTGATCGATTAAACCTTTTGTGAATAATGTATAATGTAATATAATCTCTTTAACCAAATATTATAGATTAAACTAGAGGCATGTAATGTGTCATCCTCATCATAGTTTAATCCAAGTTTCACTGATCAATGAGTAGACTATCATATCAAATCAATATTTGAGCGTTGCCACGCATTTCATAGTCTAGCTCACACAAGAGGCTAATAATATCACTCCTAAAATAGGAGGGTTAAACCCCATCTAGATCATTAATATTTCTCATACGATTCATAATAAACCCAATGTCTACTATTATCTTTACCCGGTCAATGATAACTTTTAATGAAATCAATGTATATTAATTCTCGTATAGAAATATAATGACTTCAGGGTTAAGGACCATTACATCATTATCATTGTGAGAATTACTTATGACACAACAGACATGTAGAATCTTACATTGGGTCTGTCCAGCACCATGTACATATACATCTGCCTGTGTTTTTGACTTTAGTAACACTATACCTATGATCAATGAGATGTGATCATCAGACAACAAACACACCAGTCTTAATGCATTATTATTGTCCCTTAATAATAATACTCGACTAGGGACCTTTAGGAATATTGATACTATTCTCATAATCTTATTTCTAAGTCACGTACTTAGAGATATAGAATTGCATATTATATTCCAAGGACATTTATTAATCTAATATTTATATCGCAGTAAATTAAGAATTAATAAATTATAAAGAGAATAATCGATAGAACATAAATATTAATAATCCTAATGTCTTAAACTAAAATATCATAGTGTTGTCTCTAGGGCACAAACACTAACAATCTCCCACTTGCACTAGAGCCAATCACCCATGTATCTAATACTCACGGAACTAGTATGACCATCGTACTTCTGCTGCGACAAAGCCTTAGTCAGTGGGTCTGCAACACTATCATTACTATGCACTTTACATTTATATCTTTTAATCATTAATCTCATTAATAAGGCGATATTGCCTATGGGCATGTCTAAACAGTTTTCATGGCTATTTCAAAAAAATATCAATATGTTCGGCTTCCATAGAATCATCAATGTTCTTTCTGTGAACTATTCAATCTAACATCAATTATATTTAGAAAAAAACAAAACATACATAAACTCGTAATCATCCTTATCTGTCCAAAAATTAGGTTCAGAAACTAGTATCAGTGTAACCCTTTACTACCAGTTCCCTATCTTCTCCATACACCAAAAATAAATCTTTAGTCCTCTTTAAGTACTTAAGAATATTCTTGAAAACTATCAAGTGACCCTCACCTAGATTAGAGTGGTATCTGATCGTCATGCTCAAAGCATACGAAATATCAGGATAAATACATATCATTGTACATATTATAGATCCAATTGTTGATGCATCAGGAACTTTCTCAAACGGCCCTTATCATCTAATGATTTAGGGGGCAATTATCTTTTGAGATCACTATCCCATGAGATATCGAAACATATCCTTTCTTTGTCTCTTGCATCATAAAATGATGTAATACTTTATCAATGTATGTACTCTGACTAGGTCGATTAATCTTTTCAATCTATCTCTATAGATCTTGATCCCTAATATATAGGTAGCATCGCCTAAGTCTTTCACCGAGAAACTATTTCTCAACCAAGTCTTAACATCCTGTAGAGAATGTATTTCATTCCTTAACTATTATATGTCATCTACATATGATACTTGGAATGTCACATGGCTCCCACTAACCTTCTTGTAAACATATGGTTCATCTTCATTTTGAATAAAGCCAAACTCTGTGACCGTTTCATCAAAATGAATATTCATTCTCCTTGAGGCTTGCTTCAATCTATAAATAGATAGAAGCAACTTACAAACTATCTTAGCAAACTTTAGATCGACAAAACCCTCAAGTTGTATCATAAATACATCCTCTTCAAGGCTCCCATATAAAAAAACAGTCTTGACATCCATTTTCCAAATCTCATAGTCAAAGTAAGCAACTATTGCTAACAAAATCCTGATAGACTTGACCATAGTAACCGGTGAAAAAGTCTCATCATAGTCTATACCATAAATTAGTTTGAAACTTTTGCCACTAGTCGCGTCTTATAGGTCTGTACTTTACCATCCATGTCAGTTTTCTTCTTGAAAACCCACTTGCACCCTATAGGTTTTTTATCCCTTCAAGTGGATCAACTAAAGTCAATACTTTATTTTGATACATGGATTCCATCTCGGATTTCATGGCCTCAAGCCATCTCTCGGAGTCTGAACTGTTTATAGCATCTTTGTAGGTAAGAGGCTTATCATTATCCGTAAGCATCACTTCACCATCTTGAGTCAAAAGAAATTCATAATTTCTCCAGGGCTCATGGTGAATCCTACTAGATCTACGAATAACATGTGTTTCTTGGACAAGATTACTTTCAACATTTTGATGTACATCCTGATCTTATTCCAACTCTGGTTCAATGTTATCATGTGGTTCTCGATCTTTATCGAGATGTATTATCCTCCCACTGATTTTCTTAGAAAGTAGTTCTACCTCAAGAAATACAGAGGCCCGAGCAACAAACACTTTGTTCTCGGAAGGATTATAAAAACTATACCGTAGTCTCACTTGGGTATCCCACAAAATAACATCTATCTAATCTTGGTCCAAGCTTGTCAGAGGCTAAACATTTTACAAACGCTTCACGTCCCCAAATTTTCATAAATGACAAGCAATGATGTTTATCAATCCATATCTCATACGTAGTATTTTGAACCGCTTTGGTCGAAACTTGGTTAAGTGTATATGCAGCCATTTCTAGAGCATAACCCTAGAAACTGATTGGAAGATTCGCTTGACTCATCATCGATCGCACCATGTCCAACAAAGTACGATTTCTCCTCTCGGAATTGAGGTATTTTAGAAGGAGTAAGTTGTGATACAATATCACACTCCTTCAAGAAACTCTTAAATTTGAGGCTTAAGTATTCTCCTCTACAATCTGATCGTAAAACTTTTATACTTTCCCTTGTTTGCTTTTCTACTTCGGTCTTATATTCTTTGAACATTTCAAAAGAATCGTATTTGTTCTTCATAAGAACCACATATCCATATCTACTGAAATTATCAGTAAATGTTATAAAGTAGTATAAGCTACCCCTTTCCATCATACGCATTCGACCATATACATCATTATGTATAAGTCCTAGTCGTTCGGTGGCCCTTTCACCTGATCAGGTAAAAGAAGCTTTAGTCATTTTGCCAATGAGACAAAGTTCACATCTTTCGTATGATTCGTAATCAAACTAATCCAAGTATCCATCTATATGTAACTCAGAAATGCGTTTCTCATTAATATGGCTTAACGACAATGGTAGAGGTAATGTTTGATTTGAGTCATCTTAGAACATTTAAATTGTTAACTCATTGTGCAACATTATAAGCCTTATCATTAAAATAGAATAAACAACTAACCTTTCTTGTCCTTACAAGAAATTGATTTAATGTATCCCCTAAAGGCAGGCACGTAATAACAATTTATCAAGTTCTTAATCTCGCATATCTGGGAAAAATTAGGTAGCAATTTCCTTCAACTAGAGCAACAACTTTTGCTCCAATTCTAACCCGATACCTGAAGCTTGACCATTGCTAGTCTTCTTCTTCAGATCTTCCAAACAAGCTCGACAATTTAACTTCCAATCATCCGGTTATTTCCACAAGAATGACAATCATCTCCTTTAGCAACACCCCTATCAGGCTTCAAAAGCCCTTTGGGATTGGACTTTGGTTTGGCACTGAATGAGAACAAATCTTCACCTTTCTTATCCACTTTCCTTTCCCATTTGCATTCCATGTGTACATCATCAATATGGACATAATTCATGCCTTTATCCTTTTATTTTCAGCAGTTCTAAACATGCTTAACAACTCAGTGAGTGTTCTGTCTATCTCATTCCTTTTGTTCTAAACAAACTAATAATAGAAGTTGTTCAAAGATTGTTTGACCAAATCAAACTGAGTCTCTAGACTATTCTTGAAACCCAAAATATCAAGGTACATATACATATCATCTTTAGAACATGTGGTCCAACCGAATATCATTCTCCCATTAATGCAAAAGTATGGTGCCTTATTATTGTCAAATCTTTCTAACGAGCCTATCCTTCAAACATCCTTTGAAGGTGCTCAATCCTATCATAAGCATCATTATGCTCTTGTTGCTCTTAAAGCTCAACACTCATAATTACAAGCATGAGACATGAAACATCAGTTGCATAATCAATTTGCTTCTCGTAAGCATTTTGTTTAACACATGTTTCATTCTCAGCTAGAAGAAATAAGGGAGAGGTTTGAGTGACATCCTTGAACCTGAGGACAATCCTCAAGTTCTCGTGTCAATTATGGAAATTATTTAATGTCAGTTTGTCCTTCTCAAGGACTATTACATAGAGAAGTTATTTGTGTTATTTGTCATTTGATATCTACAATATTAAAGTGCAAAAAATGACTTAGTCTACAGATGATCATTAAATTATGTTCAAGTGATTAATCATATATATATATACACAATATATATCTCCCACTATTTTTATCAAATTAATAGCCCTAACTATTAATTCGGAAAGAACATCTTCTATATCCTTTCTAGTAAGCCAAGATCCATATTTCACCATGCGTTAGGTCAGCTTTGGCTTTTGTCCTAAAACATGATTATTTAGGTAGACAATATTTGTCAATTATATCAACAATATAACTCTTGGATAGCTTGGTGGAACAACATTTGTTCATATTTATCTAATAAATCTCGCCAAACTCTATGCCTTTAAGTTCACAATCCTATTGTGATAACTTAGTTAAGTCAAACCCAATAGTCAAAAGTATCAATATACTTCAACACATCTCCCACGATAGATGGGAGTACTTCTCTTTGGCAAACCCACTCATTATCGATCCAGGGTTAACGCATTAGACTTATTGGAAGGCATCTGATCAACTTAATATTAACTTTAGGGTTTTGTTAATTTTAAAACGATCATGATCCCATCATAAATAGATTCCCAATTTTTCCTTGAATAAAATACTTCAAATCAATATTCGTCAATGGTTTGATTTCCAGGTAGTGAGGGAGTCACAACGGTCTCGCTTAAAACCCACAACCTTACAAGTTCAAAGATCCCGCTTTTGACAAAATCGCCCCATGTCAGAAATAAAGAAAATTTGTATTTTATTCAGTGTTTCATAAACATGAGAATCTCATAATCGTTTGTTCATTTTAAAATCTTGAGTCGTTACAGATTTTATCTTGTTTAGAAAGTATGGCATGGGTGTCGTATCTAATACATACATCCTTAATCTAATTAAGTATGCATCTTTATAAACTACTCTACACATACATTCATCATATGCTCATATATATGTAAAGTGCAATAAATAAATGTGGTTGGTTATGGCTTTATCCAATGTGATCTTCATCAAGCTAATGACAACGATCTAGGTCAATCTAAGGTGAAAAATAAATACAGGCTAACTATTACATGTCTTCTTTCTTGTATTTCTTCCTTGGATGGCCTCCATGTGAGATTACCCTTCCTTGATCTTCAAATCTTCATGTCTTCATGTACATTGCACGAATGAAAAATAAAAACTAATCTAATGTACTTACAATAAGAACTCGAGTTACATTCGAGATTTAGTAATTGCAAGATCAAACGACATGCAAGCCGTATTTAAAAAACCAAAATAATTAACCTAAGGTCATAAGCCATAACTATCCACCATGCTCAATTAACACATAAGAACATGTTAAAACACATAATATGATCTTAACATATCATACCCTTCATGATCTAATCATAAAAACCAAATATAGCAAAAATCAGAAAATTCGAAATTAAATCTGATAACATTAAATCGCAGATTATAGGGTCTAAACGACGTCAAACGCCTTACAGATTTCAGCAAAATCGGCCACCAGACCCAGATTTCAGCAAATCCGCTACATCTGATTCAGAATCATATCAAATACGATTCATATAATAAGAACAAACACAAAACATGTATATATCAGTATATATAGATTATATAATCATCATAGGATTATACAACTCTCATGAATATCATATATTCAAAATATATACATACATACGCATATATAAACATAACAGCATGTAAAATATACATAATCGCATACACAACAGTCATGGAATATTGTATACATGTTATCATCATAAAACCAGTAAACACATAAATGAATTAAATACTTTTCACAAGTAGCTCTGATGCCATTGAAGGGTTTCGAGCACATAAACGCAACGAAAACAGTAATTAAAAAACGTAAAATTTCAGAATTTTTGAAACCCACCGCAGGATCCATGCGAAAAATATATATTTAATTCATAGATCAGATTGTTTACCTTAAGAAGCTTTACCAATTGATTGACTAATGGAGATCCAAAGCTTGTTCAATCACCACGCATCCACGCATCCCGCTCTCGCGATCTACGCTCTATCGGTATCCACACGAATGCTTGAACTCAAGGATTGGATGTGTACTAGCACAAACTCATTTCTTCTTGCTCTCTCCATCTTCTCTCTTGGTGGCTAGGGTTTTAGTAAAAGTCTTGCTTGCAAAATCAGCCACACAAGAGATATTATATAGAGAGTAGAAAAATGATTATAACTCTTAACTAATTAGGAGTTATTACTAATTCGAAATTCCTATTTGTATTATAATAAGTCTCACTAAATTATTTAATAAATAAATTTCATAATTAATATTAGTAAATTTGAATATCAATATTTATCTAATTAATTAAGTCATACTTAATTAATATCATAAATAATTCGAACTACTTTAATATAATTTAAATCCAATTTAAATTAAATAATCCTTCAAGCATTCTTAGTGTGAGACCCTATAGGTTATTATTACATTGGCAATGAATTTTAAATCTAATTTAAAATTGTAAACAATGAGCGGCATCTGGTAATACATCATTGCTACCCAAGTAATAATAATTGAATCGGTGATCGATTAAACCTTTTGTGAATAATGTACAATGTAATATAATCTCTTTAACCAAATATTATAGATTAAACTAGAGGCATGTAATGTGTCATCCTCATCATAGTTTAATCCAAGTTTCCTTGATCAATGAGTAGACTATCATATCAAATCAACATTTGAGCGTGACCACGCATTTCATAGTCTAGCTCACACAAGAGGCCAATAATATCACTCCTAAAATAGGAGGGTTAAATCCCATCTAGATCATTAATATTTCTCATACGATTCAAAAAATACCCAATGTCCACTTTTTATCATTACCCGGTCAAGGATTACTTTTAATGGAATCAATGTATATTAATTCTCGTATAGAAATATAATGACTTCAGGTCTAAGGACCATTATATCATTATCATTGTGAGAATTACTTATGACACAACAAACATGTAGAATCTCACATTGGGTCTGTCCAGCACCATGTACATATACATATGCCTGTGTTTTTGACTTTAGTATCACTATACCTATGATCAATGAGATGTGATCATCAGACAACAAACACACCAGTCTTAATGCATTATTATTGTCCCTTAATAATAATACTCGACTAGGGACCTTTAGGAATATTGATACTATTCTCATAATCTCATTTTTAAGTCACGTACTTAGAGATATAGAATTGCATATCATATTCCAAGGACATTTATTAATCTAACATTTATATCATAGTAAATTAAGAATTAATAAATTATAAAGAGAATAATCGATAGAATATAAACATTAATAATCCTAATGTCTTAAACTAAAACATCATAGTGTTGTCTCCAGGGCACAAACACTAACAGTTCAAGCAAGTGACATCAAAAGAAGTAATTTCGTTCATTAAAAGAAACATTCTTTGCAAGTTTGGTGTACCATCCGAGAATGTTTGTGATAATGGTTTGCAGTTCATAAGTGATAAGACTGAAATGTTTTACAAATGTTGGAACATCAGTCTGATTAAATCAACACCAAGATACCCTCAAGCCAATGGACAAGATGAATTAAGCAACAAAATCATAATCAACAACTTAAATAGATGATTGACGATATGCAAAGGAAGGTGGGCTAAAGAATTGCCTTGGGTGTTGTGGTCAGACAGGACAACTCCAAAACATTCTACAGGACATACACCATATAGTCTAGTCTATGGCACTGAAGCTGTGTTACCAACATAAGTCATGATACCAATAGCAAGGTACGGACTCTTGTCGAGTGACGTGAACAACACAGAGTTGTCACACGACAAAGACACTGTGGATGAGTTGCGGGAAATGGCAAAATTCGGTTAGTTTCTTATCAACAAAAGGTGGCTAATACTTACAACAAACATGTTCACATAAGAACTTTCCGTGTTGGAGATATGGTGTTAAGAAAAACGTTCTAAAACAGAGTGGACGTGATAGCAGGAAAATTTGCTGACACTTGGGAAGGCCCTTACTTCATTGATGTCGTCATAGGACGTGGGGCTTACCGGTTGTCAAGTATGGACGGAATACAAGTACCAAGAAGCTGTAATGCTTTGCATTTAAAACTTTATTACATGTAAAGTTTTCTGTCTCATCTTTATAAGTTTCTGTTCTTAGAAGTTGCTGATCAATAAGTCGATTAGGACATAGTTAGTCGTTAGTAGTCATTTGTGTTTGGCATGATATTACTTGCTACTTGTCTGTTGGATTTTTAACGCAGCGGGGCATGGCAAAACACTTTTACACATACAAAATCCAAATAAAAGCATACAGATCATGAATAAAAATTCGAGGGATCGAATCTAACCTTTTAAAATAATTCGGAGACAACGATCAGAGATCCTTAGCAGTTGCTCCTCAAGTGTGAAGCACTCCACCGGTATCCACCAAGAAAACGATGTTAAGGAGGAGGAAGGAGGTGGAGAGAATTGGGTTTTCCAAACTTTTTGGGTTTTCGGGTTCGATGTGGGTTGGAATAAAATAGGGTCTATAATAGTGTATTTATAGGCAAAATTTTTAGCTGAAATTTTCCCATAAATAATATTATTATTATCCCATTTATTATTCTCATTAATAATTAAAACACCTTTTAATTATTATTCCTTTTTCTAAACACTTTAGAAATAATTCTCTCTCTTGATTTAATTTCCAAAAATTAAATCCTTAATTAATAATATTAAGAACTTTTCTTAATTAATTTATAATCAATTAAATCTCATTTAATCAATTATTAAATTTGCCAATTAATTATTTATTTCATAAATCAATAATTATTAGCCATTATTAATTAATTCCTCCACCATTAAATCATTCTCTTTTTATGGTTTGACCCTGTAGGTTCAATATTAAGCCGGTAGTAGAAATAAATAATAATAAAACTATTTTATCATTATTTATATAAATTCTCTAATTTATTAAATATGATTAATTAATTAGTCACATTTATTCTACATCGTGAGTGATGCTTCTCAACATATCGCGACTATCTGGATAATATGAATTCACTGCTTAGAATACCAAGAACCTGTCAGTGAATAGTTACCGTACAATAAACTCCTTCTACCCTACAATGTTCCGATTAAATACAAGGTATGGATCTCGTGTCAAGCCTATCTAATTCAATCACTTGCTTACCATTTACTATGCGTAGTTCTATGCAAATTAGAAACTCCTTTCTAATTTCATTCACTCTGGCCAGAGATTCCTGAACTAGCATAAGTGGATCAGCCTTGAACATTCGCTTCCTTCACTGGAAGGGGTAGATCCTTTATTGATCATACACTATCTTCGTGTACAAATTCCTATACCCAGAAGAGCCCTAATAATTGTCCCTGGAGACTAAGAACTAAACCAAAGCATAGTTCAGTGTACACAAGATGACTATGATGACCTCAAGTCTAAGGATACTTGTACAACTATCACTATGTGAATAACTGCTGACACGTGAGTGAACTCCATCAGTTGTTCAGCTGTGCGAGTCATGTTCAGTGAACTTATTCTATAATAAGCACCTACATACTAGCTATAGTGTCACCACACAAATGTCTATGAGAACAGACATCCTTCATAATGAAGCAAGCATAGTATGTACCGATCTTTGCGGATTATTAATTACCAGTTAGTAATCCTATGACCAGGAACTATTTAAGTTTAGAGTTATCATCTTTTTAGGTCTCACTATTATGATCTCATCATAATCCATAAAAAGCTTTACTCTAAACTATGGTATATCTTATTTAAACACTTAAATAGATAAAGCCCGTAATAAAAACAAAACAAGTCTTTTATTAATATCAATGAAATCAAAACAGATTACATAAAAGTTATTCCTAAATCCTCATACATGATTGGACTTAGGACATATTCCTTTCAATCTCCCACTTGTACTAAAGCCAATCACTCTGGTATCTAATACCCATCCTGTCATTATGACGATCAAAGTGACTTTCATAAAGTAGCTTTGTGAGTGGGTCTGCTATGTTGTTATGTGTGTCAACTCTAATTCAATACAATACAAGAAATGTTACCGCGCTCCCACTAACCCTTTTGTAGACGCATGGTTCATCTGCGTTTTTGATAAAATCAAACTCTTTGATTGTCTCATCAAAATGAATGTTCCATCTTCGACAAGCTTGCTTTAAACCACATATGGTTCGTAGCAGCTTACACACTAGGTTTTCATTTCTCTTGGAAAGAAAACCATCTGGCTAATTGCCAGATCTCATAGTCGTAGTAAGCAGCATTCGCAAGCAAAATCCGAACTGATTTTAACAGGGCTACAGGTAAAAGGTTTCATCAAAGTCAATCCATTGCCTTTGTTTGAATTCTTTTGCCACAAGCCTGGCCTTAAAGGTCTCCACCTGGCCATCTGGTATAATCTATCTTTTGTATACCGTATACATAGATTCCATTCTGGATTTTATGGCACTATGCCATTTCTCTGAGTCAACACTACTCATAGCCTCATTATAGGTCACAGGGTCGTCATCATCAATGATCGACAACTCATTGTCATTCTCAATGACAAGGCCATATTACCTCTCAGGTTGGTGAGACACTCTCCCTGATCTATGAATGGGCTGTTCCACAAAAGGTTGTTCAGTCAGAACAGGTGTTTCCACTTGATCCGTAGTAATTTGTACTTCTTGAACTTCATCAAGTTCAATTTTTCTCCCACTGTTTCCTTCAAGGATAAACTCCTTTTCCAAGAAGGTAGCATGTCTGGATACAAACACCCGATGATCGGTGTAAAAGTAATACCCTAAAGTCTCTTTAGGATATCCCACAAAACTACATTTTACGGATCGATATTCCAGCTTATTTGGGTCAACTTACTTGACATAAGCTGGACATCCCCAAATCTTAACGTGTTTAAGACTCGGTTTCCTTACTTTCCATATCTCATACGGAGTTTGAGGAACAGATTTGGAAAGCACCTTATTCAGTAAATATGCTGAGGTTTCCAATGCATAATCCCATAGGAATACTGGAAGATTTGTATAGCTCATCATGGACCGAACTATGTCTAACAAAGTTCGATTTCTCCTTTCAGATACCAATCTGGAGGCGTCCACTGGGAGACTATACCATTTACTTTGAGATAATCTAGAAACACTCCATTAAAGTATTCACCACCTCGATCTGATCGAAGAGTTATAATACTATGTTTGGTTGTTTCTCCATTTCATACTTATATTCTTTGAACTTTTCAAAGGCCTCAGACTTGTGTTTCATCAAACACATATCCGAATCCAGATCTATCATCTATGAAAGTAATGAAGTATGAAAATCCACCCATGGCTTGCGTAGACATTGGTCCACATACATCTGTGTGTACCATTCCTAGCAAATCTGCAGCCCTCTCTCCATGTCCACTAAATGGAGACTGCAGTGCCACTATGAAGTGAGATTTTCATCATCCCTTTTCTTTTATTAGTTTGTTCAATCTGAAGCAAATTATGTCACATATATATACAGACCATTATTTAAAGCACCACGTCCATAAAGAATATTATCTCTAAGAATAGAACATTCATTATTCTCAATAATAAATGAAAATCCAGCCAAGTCTAACATGGGAATAATATTCCTCACAATCGAGGGAACAAAATAACAATTATTTAAAACAATAGTCTTGCCTGTAGGCATATGTAAATGAAATGATTCTACATCTTCAGCAGCAACTCTTGCTCCATTTCCATAAGTAGAATCACCTCCTCTTCCTCAAGAGTCCTACTTCTCCTTGGTCCCTGCAACAAATTACAGATATGAGAACCACAGGCGGTATCTAATACCCAAGCAGAAATTTGATATAATGACATATTCACTTCTATCATGAACATACCTGAATCAGAAGCGGTAGTCTCACTACCCTTCTTCTTCTTCAATTCTGCAAGGTAAACCTTGCAGTTCCTCTTCCAGTGCCCCGCCTTGTTACAGTGAAAGCAAACAACTTTGCTCTTGGGGTCTTCAGCTTTTGGTGGAACCGGCTTTTCTTCACCTACTTTCTTCTTCTTGGAAGAGTTCCTCTTCCTTTTCTTAGGATTGGAACCTTCACCAATTAGAAGAACAGAACTCTTCTTAGGGGGAAAATTCGATTCCGCAGTCTTCAACATGTTGTGGAGTTCAGGCAGACAGACATCCAACTTATTCATGTGAAAGTTCACAACAAACTGCGAGAATGAACTCGGAAGCGATTGCAAGACCAGGTCTTGGCTCAGCTCCCCATCCATGGCAAAACCAAGTTGTCCAAGACGTTCAATCAAATTGATCATCTTAAGTACAAGGTCATTCACAGATGATCCCTCAGACATCCTACAACCGAACAGCTCCTTCAATATCTCATATCGAGCTGTCCTCCCTGCCACATCATACAACTCTTGTAGATGCACGAGGATAGTATGAGCATCCATATGCTCATGTTGCTTCTGTAGCTCAATGTTCATGGAAGCTAGCATAATGCATTGAGCAACATTTGCATCATCTATCCACCTACGATACACAACATGTTCATCATTATGTGCATCACTAGCAGGTTCAGTAGGCTTTGGTGAGTCAATCACGTATTCCAGCTTCTCAATCCTGAGAACAATTCTCAAGTTTCGAAGCCAGTCAGCATAATTAGGACCAGTCAATTTGTGGGCATCTAGTATGCTCCTGAGTGATAGTGCAGAAGACATAACGTACAAAGTAAATCTGTAAATGATAAACACATAACAACACTTAGCAAATATTCGATTTCAATTTAAAACACTATATAAATCGGGTCTTTATTCATAAGTGGCTCCCACTAGTTTTCCTAATTTATTCAACCCCCTACGTGAAAAATTAAGCATTCATAATGCTAGTGGGAATAGGGATCCTACATTCCATTACACGATCCCGACTGTAGCACGAACCGCCATGTAATGTTCAATAGGCAGACAACTCTTGTCAATTACATCTCATGTTATTCCCTAATCAAACTTTAGCCTCTTGAATAATTGAGTCTCGGCTGTAGCACGACAAACTTAATATTCTAAGTCAAGTCTAACCCAACATTCCGTAGAGTTGAATCAGTCCCCAAAGGCCCACGGCTGTAGCACGTACCGACCTTTAGATTCTTATTCAATGTACACATCTCTATGTAATAGACAAGTATTTCTTATTTCGAAATCAAAGCCCTCGGCTGTAGCACGAACCGACAATGATTCAAAAATAAGAACTACTTTTCTATCATGTTGGAAGGCTATGACCGACACAAGCCCGTTGTATCATTGGCCAATTACTACTTGATATTATTTAATTTTAGAGGGATTATATTACGTATAACACCCTCCAAATCCGGGGTATAGATTTGGGGCATTATTAACAACAATTACCAACTATACCTGCACAAGCGGAATATTAATATAATAATTACCCCGAACTATCACTACTCAGGATCTTTTAAGGGTTGAATTTGGAAACAAGAATCATGCACTACACTTTATTACAAACCCAACTAAATAAAACCTGTCTCAAGAACTCTCTTTATTACAAAACTTTATTCTATCTACAGTTTCACTACACAATCTTTTATTCAAACTACACAAAACTTTTATTCAACCCAACATTACTACTTATCCTGCTACACCTGATCTGGCAATTCAAAGCTCTCTTCGGGAATAGGAAGGAACACTCTTGGTATAAGAGGGTCCCGCTGCTTGACTCGCTTCTTGACTATGCGGGTCCTGATGGGTTTCATTCTCTACCTTAACTGTAAAACAATAGGAGTGACAATAAAAGAAATGAGCCAAAATTGCTCAACAAGCCTGCAACAATATATATATATATATTATAAAGAGAGAGAAATAAATGAACCAATAAGCTGCTGGTTTGAACAACCATCTGTATCTGTATATGATAATAATTTGCCAATGATGGCGTGTGCCAAATGAACAAGACTGGAAACAAGAACCAACATATGCACTATAATCTGCTGATCAGTCAGAATATAGTGCGGATCTATACCCAACTGCATAGACCCAACCAACATAAGGAGTACTCAGGCAACTATGGCCTATTAATTAATGGTCTGGGAAAAACCCAGCCTTTATAGTAACCATCAAGTCCAAGGCTGAGCATCCGGAACAATCGGTATGCTATTGATATATCCCAACACCAGGATATACCAGAATATATGTAGGGTAAAAGAATTGAAATATGAACAGGGAATTCAATAAATTGGGTAAATCAAGAATTGAAATGAAACTGGAACAAGTAATAATAAATGGACAACAGTGCATATGAACAATGATTATCAAAGAGAATTGATATGATAGAAAAGAAATATAATTCACTATTCTGAATTTAGAATAGGGGAAAAACTTGCCTTGTGCGTACTTAACCTGGTTTAATTCACTGCCTTCTGACCCTAGCTTGCTCTGCCTTGTTAACACTGAACAAATCATGGAAATATAGGTGTTTAGATAACTTACTATATACGTGTATCTTGAATTGATATCACGCAACCTTATCAGTCTACCCATGCGTTTCTATCTGACTCGCATATATATACATATATTTACACAACACATTTATGCACATAATCACATATAACACGTAACACGTAAAGCACACAATTAATTTCTAGATTTATAATTATTTTTAGAATCAATTCTAGGCTTATACCTGCATTACTAGTCTTATCTGATTTTATTATAATTTTTCGGGATTTATTCGGCTCAATTATATCCCTACTAGGACCTACGAACTATCAGTTATCACCAAACCACTCTTTTTCAGAATAAATTATAACTTACAACTATTTTTATTGGATTCGTCTCATTTTTCTGAGTCTAGGGGTCTTCGTTTCACTTAAATCGGACTAACGGTTGAATTGTTATGAATTAAACACTGATAATTCAATTTATTATTCAATATAGATAATTATTACAACCTTTTAAATCCTAAAATAATTTTTAAATAATTATTTAATAAAAATCAAAGTCAAAAATAATTTTTTTATAATTTTTGGAGTTAAAACGAAGAAGTTACGATTTATTGAAAATTATGTGATTAATTATTGAAATAATTAATTACTTAATAAATAAATAACTAATAAATAATTAATAGATAATTATTTACTAATTTAAAATAATTAATCCCTAATTATTAGGATTAATCACAATTTATTACAAATATTTACAACTCATCGTTATTTATTTGATTAGATCGATTATTTACAAATAATCAATCAACTTAATTAACCGATACGCTATTTATCGAATAACTACGAATTACTCAAATTATAAACCAACTCAACGATTAATCACTCGTATAAATACGAGCTACACACTATTCTCGAATATTACTGAACTAATATATTATTATTGGAATTTAAACGATTCGTTAATCAATTAATTATCAGTATTTAATTATATGATACGAACAATTACTGTAATATTATTCGAATAACTAACGCTCGAATAATAATTCTCATTATCGAATCACTACTCGTAATATTAACTAATTATCAAATTATTAATCAGTTTAATCCTTATTTATTAATTAATTACTTAATTATTAATTAATTACCTAATTATTAATTAATTAGATAACTAATAAATAATTAGATAAATAATTAAATAATTAAATAATTAAATTAGAATTTATAAATTAATAAAATAATTTAGAAATTAATAATACTATTTTTCATAATTTAAAACTAATTTTTATTTACTTTTTAGAATTACTAAAAACTGATTTTAATATACTAAAATATAAATAATTAATTAATTAACTAAAAACACAAAAACATCAACAGGGTTTGGGTTATTAGGATTAAACCCGGGTCGAAACCGGGTTAGAAACCGGGTCGTCCCCAACCCAATCGGGTCGGGAAGAACAGCCGGCCGTTGCCCAGATTCCGGCCCGGCGGAAACTTCCGACGAAGCAAAAACGGCAATCAATCGGCCTCGTTTCTTCTGCTGCTTCGTTCCCTTTCGTTCCCAGGCCTCCCCTGTCGTGTTCCTCCTTCGTTTTATCCGTCCCCGCCGCCTAAACCACCGATAACAGCGGCGGCGGCGCCGCTTTTCCGGCGAGACAAAACCCGAAGCCAAACTCGACAAAACCGGTGTCAATCGACTCCAAAATCGACGATCTAAATATCTATACTAACATAATCATCAAATAATTACCAGAACTTTAAACCCGAATTCGAGAAATTAATCCGAAATTACGAAACACAAATTAATACCTCGGTTGATGATTTTGACGTGATAATCTGATAGAACAGACTTTGGGCTTCAAATCGGTTACTCACACTTCAATTTCTGTCACCGGAATCACCTTCAAAAGTCCGATTGATTCTGCTGCTGTTCTTCACAAAACCCTAACCCTAATCCCCTTTCTTTTTCTTTTTATTTTTTTCTTCTGATTTTTAATTATAATTAACTGATTTAATTAATAGTAATTCAGGTATTTATATTTATGAAAATAATACCCCTAAGTAAAATTAAGGGGCTAATTATACTCCTAATAAAAATATTTGGCCCCAATTTTTATAATTTTTGGGTATTAATAATGAATTTTTAAATATCCAATAAATACAAAATAAATACTAAAAATTCCCAAAAATTGTGAAAAATACAAAAATACAAAGAAAAATGATATATGATAATTTCATAATCATATAAAAATAAAAATGTGATTTTTGTGGGGTTTTTGGTACCCGAAGGGGTCCGGAAAAAGTCGTTTTTCGCGAAAAAGGTCAATTTGTAAAACGTCTAAGGGTTCAGAATAGCGATACGGTATAGGGCATTTTTGGCAAAATAGGGCCAATGATTTTGTTTGAAATACGGGCTTTTAAAACATAGTTTTGAGCTGTACAGGTTTTGATATAATATATATAACTGACGATAGAACGCTCAATAAATATCCAAAACACGTTTGGATCAAAACAACCAACACATAACACATAGCAGTTAGGGTTCAACGACTTAACACATTTAATCACATAATAATACACATAATTTATTATTATTATAATATAATACAAGCGTAATTCCTCGGTCGTTACATTACGTTACAATCATAATCATATTATAAAGAAATTCTTTCTTTTAAATTAAATATTTCAAATCAATAATCAATAATCAGATGATTCCCAGATCGGGTGGAGCATTGTCAAGAGGCGTCACTTAATAACCCTTTCTTACAGATAGAAATCTGTTGTTGACAGAATCATCCTTTCTCTCATATCGAAAATTCATATTCAATTACGTGTTTCATAAACACAAGAATCTCATGATTGTATTCATAATATTATTATTAAGGTTATGAAACAATTTCACTATACTAGGTTGTCTAACAAACGCCTTATGTTTATTTAAGTTCACCTAAATCTATCATCGCATGATAAACTAAGCATATATCACATATATCAACATGAATAAACATCAAGGTAGGCATGTTACATCATCTAGCACATTAGTCTAAGCAATATACATCTCTATGTATCACAAGAAGCATTTAAAATCAATTCAAACGATCAAAAACAGCTTTAAAACACTTCATGGAATATAAACAGTTCAAAACTTTTATATAAACTAAAATTGATCACTCCATTAGATCCGTCTCGGAAAAACGAATCCAACGGTATATTGCACGCCCAAAACGGAGTTACGAAACTCCCAGAAAATCAATTTTAAAATCAACAAACGGGCTGTAACGCATTACAGGAACGCGTTACAGGACCTGTATCGCATTCCCATGATGCGTTACACCCCTTTTAAGCCAATAAAGGGTGTAACGCATTCTACAAATGCGCAATAGTCCTTCCCTCGCGCGTGCGGCACACGCGCCTGACAGCAGCCGCCGCGCCTGACAGAACCTGTACCTTTGTCTGCCTTCTTTTCTTTGTCCGTGCATTGCTTTTATTTCCGTGCCATCTCAGACATCAATCAACAGCAGATGACAATAGATGTACAAATATATATACATATATATCTTTATTCAATTACGAATTTTAATTACAAGAACTTCAAAAATTCATAATAAAAAATCTATACATCACAAAATTATGAAAAAAATACCCAGACGATCTACAACACTTGTAGAACCCAGATCAACATTCAAAATTATTCTGAGAAACGATTTCTCATCAGACAAAATTAATCCATGATATAACTTGTAAAAATCATAATTAATTCATACAAGCACATAAAATTCTGAAATTTTTACCACAGATCTATATGCATACAACCTATGCTCTGATACCATTGTTGGATTTTTAACGCAGCGGGGCATGGCAAAACATTTTTACACATACAAAATCCAAATAAAAACATACAGATCATGAATAAAAATTCGAGGGATCGAATCTAACCTTTTAAAATAATTCGGAGACAACGATCAGAGATCCTTAGTAGTTGCTCCTCAAGTGTGAAGCACTCCACCGGTATCCACCAAGAAAACGATGTTAAGGAGGAGGAAGGAGGTGGAGAGAATTGGGTTTTCCAAACTTTTTGGGTTTTCGGGTTCGATGTGGGTTGGAATAAAATAGGGTATATAATAGTGTATTTATAGGCAAAATTTTCAGCTGAAAGTTTTCCATAAATAATATTATTATTATTATCCCATTTATTATTCTCATTAATAATTAAAACACCTTTTAATTATTAATCCTTTTTCTAAACACTTTAGAAATAATTCTCTCTCTTGATTTAATTTCCAAAAATTAAATCCTTAATTAATAATATTAAGAACTTTTCTTAATTAATTTATAATCAATTAAATCTCATTTAATCAATTATTAAATTTGCCAATTAATTATTTATTTCATAAATAAATAATTATTAGCCATTATTAATTAATTCCTCCACCATTAAATCATTCTCTTTTTATGGTGTGACCCTGTAGGTTCAATATTAAGCCGGTAGTAGAAATAAATAATAATAAAACTATTTTATCATTATTTATATAAATTCTCTAATTTATTAAATATGATTAATTAAATAATCACATTTATTCTACATCGTGAGTGATGCTTCTCAACATATCGCGACTATCCGGATAATATGAATTCACTGCTTAGAATACCAAGAACCTGTTAGTGAATAGTTACCGTACAATAAACTCCTTCTACCCTACAATGTTCCGATTAAATACAAGGCATGGATCTCGTGTCAAGCCTATCTAATTCAATCACTTGCTTACCAAGTACTATGCGTAGTTCTATGCAAATTAGAAACTCCTTTCTAATTTCATTCACTCTGGCCAGAGATTCCTGAACTAGCATAAGTGGATCAGCCTTGAACATTCGCTTCCTTCACTGGAAGGGGTAGATCCTTTATTGATCATACACTATCTTCGTGTACAAATTCCTATACCCAGAAGAGCCCTAATAATTATCCCTGGAGACTAAGAACTAAACCAAAACATAGTTCAGTGTACACAAGATGACTATGATGACCTCAAGTCTAAGGATACTTGTACAACTATCACTATGTGAACAACTGCTGACACGTGAGTGAACTCCATCAGTTGTTCAGCTGTGCGAGTCATGTTCAGTGAACTTATTCTATAATAAGCACCTACATACTAGCTATAGTGTCACCACACAAATGTCTATGAGAACAGACATCCTTCATAATGAAGCAAACATAGTATGTACCGATCTTTGCGGATTATTAATTACCAGTTAGTAATCCTATGACCAGGAACTATTTAAATTTAGAGTTATCATCTTTTTAGGTCTCACTATTATGATCTCATCATAATCCATAAAAAGTTGTACTCTAAACTATGGTATATCTTATTTAAACACTTAAATAGATAAAGCCCGTAATAAAAACAAAACAAGTCTTTTATTAATATCAATGAAATCAAAACAGATTACATAAAAGTTATTCCTAAATCCTCATACATGATTGGACTTAGGACATATTCCTTTCATTGTCATTGTTTGCTTTTGGTGAATTATCTATGAAAGATCGATTTTATTTTCAATTTGCTATGAGCTACTTTACTATGCAATATGATCATGCTTACAATTTCAAGTAATTAACTCAAGTTGCGAATTACATTAGTATGCATATAAGACTATGCTTATTAACTTAATTCAAATATGCACTTCAATTTTATAAGATTTTACAATATTACTGTACAATTATGTATAGTGTTGAAACTCACGAAGGGCTGATCACCCAATTACAAATTTTGCTAATTCATAAGTGCTATACATACTTGACGAATATAGTTGACAATAAAAGCGCTATGACGTCTATTAAGAAAAATACAATATTTACATACCTATATGACACTCTACGAATTTGTGTAAAACAACTTGGTGTGTTTCAAGAGGGAATAAGGCCTTTTAACCACCCTACGAGTGCATGCACCAACATATGTTGATGAAATAACGTATCTTGACGACAAGTTAACACATCTTAACAACAAAACTACACGTTCTGACGATAAAAAATGACAACGTATGTTAACGTTTGCAATTACGTTTGAAACAAGATTGTACATAGAGAATGTATGATAACAAGTAAGAGGTTTGACTTGGTGACAAGTTAGGACAAACCTTTTTTCCTAAGGAATTGTTCGAGTAAATTTTATGAGATAATCATGCGTGTGAGTATTTACAAAATATTATCGAAAATATATATATGTGACCTTGACAATAAAGTGCAACCGACACAATATGATCTAACCAAGCAAAATGATCAGGAGTTCAACAAAACGCAAAGTCAGGAATAATTACGATTCAAAGATATAGAAATTATGATTAATATCCAGCAAAATTAAATCGAATTCCCCCGCCTTAACGAAGAAACAGGGATTCATTGTAGCAAGGCAAAAACCAAAGTACGAAACAAGAAGTTCTTAATTGAAATAAAACAACGATACTAAATTACTCCTCATCAGGACTATCGTCTTTAGGGGACTTCATCTCTACATCTTCATTGGGGGTTTCAAACTCATCCAATGGGAAGGCATCATCAGGGAAGTCTTTGTTGTAAATCTTGACAGTCTCAAGCACATCCCAAGTCTCTGTGAAACTCCAATATAGTGTCAACTCTGGTTCTCATAATTTGCTGATGCACTATCTTCTCAGTATCAGAGCGCATGTCACGTTCAAGAGACTGAATTTTGGTCACAAATTCGTTAAACTCCTTCTGAAGATCGTTCATACTGGCTAGCCTCTCCTTGGCAAAGTTCTCTATAGCTTCCAACCTTTTGACACAAGACCTATGCTCCTCCTTGAGCTCTTTGGCCATTTGCATTTTGTGATTGTAGACTTCACGAGCAACCAAAACACTCTGAAGTGTCTACACGAAGCAAGAAGAAACATACGTCAATAAATATCAACAAAAAAAATATTGTACAAATAACAAGGAAAAGGGGAACGCATGTAAAAAAGGAAAAGTTAGGCTAACGTGGAAGGAGTAACCAGCTACGTTGTCAAGAATATCTTCAAGTTCCTTGGAAGAAAGTTCCTCCATTGATTGTGGTAGCACCATATCATCAAGTAATTGAGAAAAAGTACGAGGGTCAGCATGAATGAAATACCTTTGAGTCAGGAGTGGCATGGGGATATCAGAACTAATGGTGGTCACGGATGGGTTGAATCGAATCTTCTTGGTTAAACGGCTAATGGGAGGACTGAACAAGGGACTCGACAACATGGGGGCTTTGGATGACTCGGTTTCAGTAGATTTTTCCTCTCGAGATCTTTTATTGAACAAATCCTTGCCAGAAATCAAAAGGGGCTTAATGACAGGGGGCTTAAATTCTACAATTAAAAAACAAGGCTCAATCCAAGATATCAAAAGAGTCCAAACAGATAAGACCAATAAAAGATATGTCATGAAAGAAAGGAAACGACATATACCTTTGGCATACTTCCGTCCTGTGCTCATTCTAGCATCCTGATCACTTTTAGGGCTTTCTAGAGTCTCATAATATAAGCTTTGGACCGACTGAGACGACTTGACGGCAGCAGAGACGACTAGTTTACCCCTAGTTCTGTGTGCAATGTTCTTGGACCCAGCTTTTTTCAAAGTACTACTTTCACCTTTTTGCAACTTCTTCAAATTGGCGACAAACTCCTCAACATCAACAGCTCCAGCATTACGAATGGGCCGTCCAAGACAATTAGGCCAAATTCTCTCACCAGGAGCAAGGGCTCGAATTTTCTCCACAATAATCTTAGCTGAAGTGAGGTTCTAATTGGGCTCAAAGTCAAGGTCTGAAATAAAAAAAGAAAAATAATAAACACAATTACAAGGAGTCCTATCAAAATAGATGCGATTAGCAAGGGACTAAATTATAGATTAGTAATTAAAACGACGCTACCATGAAAGTGATTTATACAAACACATACGCACACAACATGGAACAGTTGTCAAAGGCAATCAAAAATGACAATAATGAAAGTGATTCATTATTGAAATAGATCCACAAACTTTCAAGTTGACATGCAATAAAAAATGATAAATATACAAGGAAAATGAAGGGAACTGAATAAAACCTGAGTTATTCCAATGATCAAGCAAGAAGGCAGCATCATCGCCAAGGGACTTCTTTTCAACAAAAAAATAATCTTTTTTTCAGTTTCATTGACGGTGTCATTATTCAATATCAAAGGGTCGTCTGTGTTCCTGTTACTAAAGTCAATCCTACAGTTGCTGAACTTTTTCAAAGAATAACATTGTTTCACAACCTCGACATCAATTCATAATTGATGTTTTGAATCAATAGCATCTAGACAGGCTAGAGTTCTTCATGCAAAGGGCATCAGGGGGAAACATTGAGGGTTTTTAAGACCTCAGACACAAACTTAGAAAAGGGGAAAGTGAGACCAACATCAAAAGGGTAATAGTAGAAGCATATCCATCCAGCTTTGTAGAATTTAGCACGAATTGAAGGATCAGGGATGATGGCGACAACGTCGGAGTGGAACAACATCTTGGCATCTTCAAACTTTTCTGGCTTTATGAAAATTTGAAGGCTGTCTTTGGAGTCGAGTAATCCAGTGGCAACCCAATCGGTATTCTCGGCTTGGGTATCAATAGGAGCAGGGCTACGAGAGCTGGAACTCTTGGTGTTCTTTTTCGTCATTGTAGGGTTTCGAAGAGGAGATTTGAAGTATGAGTTGTTGGAGGGTTTTTTGGGAGAAAATAATACAGCGAACTAGATTAGAGCATCATATATAAGGAATATAAGAAGTTATAGATAAACATTGTGAAGGGTTTCTTCATAAGTGAACAGCCTATGCATGTATATCATAAAGTTGTTCACACACTTATGAAGGGAAGTTGAATCATCAGTCTATGCACGCAGGGATGTATTATAATGATACATAATTATCTGATTATATGATTACGTGAGAAGAGATTTTATTAATTAAAATTGTATAATTAAGAAAATCTGGGGCTATTATTATGTATGGAAATTCAGACATGACAATATGAGATCACGGCGTTGCCATGACGAGATGCCAAGACGGGAAGAGTGGATAGCTGTCCTAAACGACGTCGACAAAAGAAGCAGACATCTGAGAGTAGGACTCAGTCCAACCATTTCCGAATAACAGGGAGGAGGAATAGATAAACATATCTCCATGACTAACAACAACAATTTGAATGAGAAAAAAGAAGGAGAAGTTAGAGAAAAAGATGGAAGACTAAAAAGATAAGAAGAAGAATCTGAGAAAAGCAAGAACACAACAACAACAAAACCCTACACAAAGACCCAGTTCGAGCTCTTCCAAGAAGAGAAAGAAAACAAACAATATAACCTGATGTCTAAACCTACAAACACCGGCAAGACCATCTGAAATGTTGATTTTATCTACTCGTGCAAATCTTATTCATGTATGATAAATTGAATCTCTTGTAATCTATACCTTACATATTAGTGGATCATATTTCGGTGGGGTACACACAATCCCAATCGTGATTTTTTCTCGTTCTCGGGTTTTCCGCGTCACCAATTGTTCATGTCTAATTTACTTATTTTGCACTTATTTAGTTACTATACTATAAATATACACAATCTATCTTTAGCATTTAACCTCACTAAATTTGGTAAAAACAGTATTTGCCGAGAAATAAAGGTCTTGTGCTTTCCATGTATGTTTGTTTGACTAATTTTGTTTTCTGCTGAATTTGAAGGCATTAAATAAGTTAAAATGTTTAGACAGACCAATCTTTACGTTTTGTGGTTTCCCATCTCAATGTAATCTTGAAAGCAAGCATCTCGGCAACATTAAACTAAAGACGAAGTACAATGCGATTCATGATTAATCAATAACCAAACTGCGACCACAACACACAAACAAAGAAACCCTACTTACTTATTGGGTCCAGCACAAAGAATTTACCTCACTGACTTTGGTTAGTCTTTGGTAACCGGTAAGCTCCGTAAAAGAGATGTACAATTAGAACTGAAGAAAAAACAAGTCTAAATGCAACAATGGTGGCCGTACATATAAGTCTTCCAGTGATCATACGATCATATAATTTATATTATATGTTTGTGAAAATTTGGCCTATCGTAATTCAAGGACATAATTCCAACCTGTCGCCTTGCCCCCATCGTTTTTTTTTCTTCTCGTTGCTTTTTCTTTTTTTAGTCCTCGATGACTTGTTTTGTTTGCTCTTTTTCTTATCCATGACTTGAGGATTCAATAATACACAACATACATTTGATAAAAAGTCAGAAATATTATGGGTAATAAATTCTATTCACTTTGCTCGCGAGTGGCGATTAACAATACTCGATGTTCGACATTCACTACAGATATGTTTGTTGTCTGTATTTAAATTTTTGTAATCGACCATTGCTTAACAAAGATAAAACAAATTGGCATTGTGAAAATTTAATGGACTTTTAATTTGTTCACTTGAAAATGTGGAAGAGTGGTTAGATTGTTTTCGAAAGAGTTGTTGTAAAGTTTGATATTAGCATCCAAATGGTGTTAGTTAGTTGGACTTGTTGAATAATACATTTTGTCAAAAACAGTAAAGGAGCTCGCCCTGAATTTCCCTCCAAAATTACCGACTTGTCTTCTTGGGTGAGTAAGGGTGGATTAAAAGAGTGAAGTTGAAGTCACATTATATAAATACATGCTCAAAGGAAAGTGCAAAGCTAGCAATAGCTAGCTACGGTGTTTCTTTAAACAATGAGACAGCGAACTCTCACCTTTTCTTCTACTTCTCCCTTATCATTAACTTCCCCCTTCTTTTGAGAATGCCTTCCCATACTCCTCTGTAGCTTCTTCACTCCACCCCTCCTACTGCAAGTCTGCAACACTCTTCTCTCAGAATAACACAATTATTATAGCTTCTTCTCTTCTTGCAGACCTTATTTAACAATGGAGTTAGACTTAGAACAGCCATTGCCAACACCAGCTTTATATTACACTTGCCAACATTCTGAGAATACTTCTTGCATTTTTGACATTGAGTCTCAACACATGCCTTCAAACACCCTCGATATCGATCCTTCTTTTCGCCAACAAGCAATCTGTTTTATAATGAACTTGTCGTCTCACGGGGACTTGGATCCATTTCTCTCATACCTTGCTATCAATTACCTTGATCGCTTTCTCTCCAACCAACCCATTCAGGTACGCACGCCAACCAGACCATGGATATTGAATTTATGTGATGATTAATGAATGTGATGTATTAAGTATATGATTAATGAAATGATGTACATTATGTAGGATGAGAAACCATGGATCTTCAAGTTAGTATCAGTTTCTTGCATTTCCTTAGCTCTAAAGATTACCAAAACAGAGGTACATGTAACTAACATTTAGGCCTGTTTTTACGATTCTTTGTAAAAAATGCTACTACTACGTGCAAAATATGGCAAATGTTATCTAGTAATTTACTTGATACATGAGAGTGTATGTAAATTTATGTGACAGACCCTTGCTTAAGAACAATTGTGTTTTGGTGGCAGCATGATTGCAAGTTTATGTTCGATAAAGAAACAATCGGGCGAATGGAGTTGTTAATTTTGGGTGCGCTTAAATGGCGAATGCGGCCAGTCACTCCCTTCTCATTCGCTAATGTCTTTGTTTCATTCTTTGAGGTTCAAGACCCACCATTGAGGAGGGTACTTACATCCCGTGCTACTGAAATTATCTTTAAATCTCAGCGTGGTACTTTAATTGAACCCTCATTACCATCTTCCTAAAACAAGTTCACATATATCATTCTTGCGGACTTACAAAGTTGCTTTTAATTAATGAATCAGAATTCAAGATTTTGGAGTTCAGGCCATCGGTAGTTGCAGCATCAGCTGTCCTCTATGCTGCTCATGAACTGTTTCCTTCACAATTTTCACGTCTGCAGCAAGCCATATTGACTTGTTCCTATGTGGATAAGGTACAAATATATGTTGCATTATTTGCTACGCCTCCCAATACTAGCTAGTAACCTGAACTTGAGACAACACTATGGTGTCATGTTGAGTTACCGATTTTCCAAAAATCTTGGAAGGTCACGAGAAAGTCTTAATTAGATCATATATTTGATATTTAAACACTTTCGTTTTCAACTACTGATGTCGCTCCAAATTTTTATAAATTAAAAATGTTATTTACGTTTGCAGATAAATTTGGAGAAATGTAACAGTATAATGCAAGACATAGCTGCAAAAGGGTATAATTCAGTATTTGACAAGGTCTCCGACATGCCGGTGAATGTACTTAGCCAGCAACAATGGTCAAGTTGTTCAGGCCTAACAAGCACCGGATCCGTAGAAATGAGAGACTGTAAGCGCCGGAAAGTTGATAGTCACGGAAGTGACGAAACGTCTCAGATTCAGCAGTGTTAATTTAATCAGGTCCAGAGAGATGGAAAGAGACAGATCAGGATGAATGAACAAGCAGATAATGAATGGTGATAACAAAAAGAGAAATCTTATATGTAGTCACCCAAAGAGAGACAATGGCAATAATGAGGGAAAGGGAAAACACTACATGTTTTGTGTGGTCTATAAAATAACTAAAAATTTATTTTTCTACTTCATGTGGGAGGGGCCAAAAGAGAGACAAAACCAAAATATGGTGCAGTTCTCAATTTGTATTATTCGCATTGCCTGTTTTTCTTGTTGGTATTAATTTCCCCTGGCTTCTGCAGGCCAATAACTAATAATTAGAAATCGGTATGTTTTGCAGCTGGCCTTCAAATGCTTCTCTTCTCATAGATATGGATATTTCAATTTGTTGGATGCAATCAGGGAATTATCTAGTAAAGGTTGCCAGTGTCTCCACTCTCCCATAATATCAAATTTTATATTTTTTATTATTAATTTTTTTAAAAATATATGAATGTGACCCCTCAAAATTCAAAAATATGAAGGTGTCTTTTCTAAATTTGTCAAATGTCACCTTAAAATAAAATTTATGGATCTGTCCCGGATGCATATAAAGAATTTATAATACAAATTATGATGCGAAAGAAGAGGAGTAAAAGTAAACAAAAAAGATGGAATGCAATATTTAGTCGAAAGATTTACATGGGATGCCAAGAGATAGTTATGTATTCCTTCCCTGCAACTGAATTGTACAACTGAGCTATATCTTAAATTTTTATATATAAAATGCCAAAACGAAATATTTTTAATGCTTAACATGATCAAATGGTCACGGAGACATGGATTTAATTTTTTGATCCTACATGTTTTTTTAGAAAACAAACTCGGACTCCTCGAATGAAAAGATAAAAACATGCATAGCTAAGTCTTGACAAAGGGAATAAAATAGCGCTGTTAATTTAACAGAGAGTTTTTAGGAGCAAAAGGCAAAGGAATGAAAGATACATGTAACTTGGTAGACCAACTTCTTGTGCATAATTGTTTAGTAAAGCCCACCAAATCTTGGCCCGTGACTGCGTCTTTGTACAACGTTATAATTTATTGATCATGTCGGAAACTCGGAGATGCCAGCCCATTGTCTGTAGGTTAATTAGTGCCTTTGTTATTTTGCCCTTTTTTTTATTTGTTCATATATGCACCGCCAACAAGTAAACAAATAACGGATAGTAATTGTAGTGTCCTCGTTTGGGACAGTTATACTCATGCGAAGTTAAGTTTGTATCATAGACCTTATTGTGTGGTACTAATTCATCTATTCGTGTCGCAAACTAGCAGTTTATACGGGCATTTAGACGTGCCTACTGTGTAAACGTACCAGCAAGTACTCAGAAACAATTGGAAACATTTGAAGCTAAGCCAAACACATAGAATAACATCTGCAGTGAAACTGTATCGATATATTGGAGTAATTCCCAGAATCACCAGTATATAATATAGACGTCTGCACTGCCACTGGTAATTTACAACTTTTGAAGCTCAGAGAGAATGTGATTCTTCCATGTATATATAGTTAAAAAAACTGTTGAGAAACTCACTAACAAGTAAAGCAACGTAGAGGCAAGTGTATAAAGAATTTAACAAGTTTAGGCCAAGACCACAGTTAACAAAACAAAACATGCAGGTAAACAAAATCAGTAACTGAAATAACGAAGAGAGAAAGAAAGATGTACCCGAAACCATAGCTTTCAACAGTGACTGAAATAAAGGTTTACAGATACAAAATGCCAAGAAAATAATCACAGCTGAGTCACCAGGCCTTGCTCGAAGTCCTGGCTGCTCTTGAAGAGATTATTGCCCCCTACCTGCTGCGTTTGGGATGTGCGCAATATCTCCACCAGGATAAAACAGCTCGGAGTTTATGTTAACAGCAGCAACAAAATCTCCACTTCGACCAGCACCTCAGTCGCCGGAAAATATCAGCACTTCAGGACTTATGGGAGAGAAATGCAGAGAGGTTGAAGAGAAGAGATGAGAATGTAGTGTGTTGTATTCATTCAGTTTAGCCTCTATTTATAGGAGAGGAAAAATGAAACTGTCCACACACTTAATGTCTGAATTAAACTGCTCCATTAATGAAAAAATCAAAACTGATCAGATTTTGAATTCATAAATGAAAAAATCAAAACTGAACAGTTTTTGAATTTAAATTATTTGTAACAGCTTTTCACATTAACACCCACATTATTATCAGAACTTAAGTTAAGATCTGATTCGACTCATCAGTACTTAAGTTCTGATTCGACTCATCAGTACTTAAGTTCTGATTCTGATATCAGAACTTGTTAAGTTCTGATTTTATTCATCAGTTCTTAAGTTCTGATTCTTATATCAGAACTTGTTACAGATCAGATTATTTGCAGGTTCAATATATTTAGACTACTTAGCCTATTTCAGAACCCAGCCCAATAATCCAATCACCGATAAATAAATTCGAATTAAAATAATTCTCAAATAAATAAAATCCTCGCCCAGGTCGCCTCGCGTACGCGAGACGCCGAGACATTCGCCCAAATCGCCCTTCGACCCGGTCCGGTCCGGTCCGGTCCGGTGCGTGGCGGGGCGGGGCGCGCGTGTGCGCGCGCGTGAAGCACACAACAACACAATGGACCATCACACACCTTAGTAGTTGTATACTACTCATGTGGGTAATACCATATAAAGCACACAACCCCCTTTATTTATTTCAATGTGGGACAAACATTCTCAAATTTTCCAAGCTTTTCCAAGCTACTTTCATCTCTCATTTCATATGGATTTCATTAAGAAAATTCTTAAAACCATACATGAAAATTTAAGTTCAAATATCATTGAACAATTTCCAATCATTAGATTTTAGGATTAACATCAAGAACATAATTAAATTAAGCTCTAAAATCCTAATTTTCTAACAATCCCCCACAAATCCATACAGAAATGTGATCAATTTCCCATCATGACTTGTTTTTCAGAGTCGGTACCCTTCCGGGTTTGAACCCTCCTAATTCCTCTACTTCAATGGCTATCGGACTCAGATGGAATGTTTCACCTTGAATCTTAATCCGTTTAGTATAACCATATTCCATAGACGACGACAAGTCAAAGGTTATGGTGCCAATCTACGGCTTTGAGACATTAATGGTCATGTCTCGATCCTGTTCGTCGAATGCTTCAAGGATTAACCCTATCCTCTAATTGCGACCACACAATTACATTCGCTTAGCTGGGCATCTCCAGAGATATACTGCCTCTATCTCGTCAAATGACTTGATCCCATTCAGAGTTTCAACACTCTTGCTTTTTCTGGCAGTGTCAGTACCTTCTAGGTTTACAGGGGATAGATTCAGATACTGTAGTATCATCTATGTAGCAAAGGTACTACCAACTCATCCTTACAGCTTGTTATTACCCATTGAATACACTTCAAGGGATCTCCTCTCATGTGTATTGGGTTCCCACTGTTGATGAATTATGATGGGTTGACAATCCCATCCCCAACCTTGACTTAAGGACCACTGCAGGTTCCAGTCCTTTAGTAAGAGGATCAGCTATATTATTCTGAGTTCCTATGAACTCTATAGCTATGATCCTATCAGTCACTAAACCCCTTATAGACTTGAGTCTAACTTGGATGTGTCTCTTAGTTTTAGCATTATGCTTTTTACTGCTAATCTTGTCGATAGTTGTTCGACTATCACAGTGAATAGCAATAGCAGGAAGCGGTCTGCTTACTACAGGTATTGCAGACATAAGTCCGTGTAACCATTCAGCCTCCGTCCCTGTGGCATCAAGTGCACACAACTCAGCCTCAAAAGTAGACCGAGTAACAATAGTCTGTCTGCTTGACTTCCAGGATATTGCTCCACCAGCCAAGGTGAACATGTATCCAGTCACTCCATTGGAACCAGACTTCTTAGCTATCCAACTTGCATCACTGTACCCTTCAAGCACACCAGGAAATCTCCTGTAGTGTAAACTAAGGTACATTGTGCCTTTTAGATATCTAAGTACTCTATCAAGAGCATCCCAATGAGTTCTGTTTGGACAGCTTGTATATCTCGCCAATTTAGACACAGAATATGAAATATCTGGTCTAGTACAGTTAGCAAGATACTGCAAGCTCCCAATAATCTGAGAATACCTTAACTGAGACACAGGCACTCCTGAAGTATTCTTGACAAGGGCAACTTTCGAATCATAAGGTGTACTAGCGATTCTACACTGTGAATAACCATATTTCTCAAGTATAGATTTCTCTATATAATGAGATTGAGTCAAGGTTATTCCTTCAGTGGATTGAATCAATTTGATTCCAAGAATCACACTTGCCTCACCCATATCCTTCATTTCAAAATGCCTTTTCAAGAATTCTTTAGTCTCGTTAATAACTCAATATTGGTTCCAAACAATAAAATATCATCCACATATAGGCACAAGATAACACACTCATTACCTTTAACTTTAGTGTAGACACACTTATCACTTTCATTAATCTTATAACTGAAAGGCAATATAGTTTCATCAAACTTTTTATGCCAATCTCTGGGAGCTTGTTTCAAGCCATAGATGGACTTGATCAACTTACATACTTTCCTTTCATTGCCTGATGCAATAAATCCATCAGGCTGATCCATATAAATCTCTTCCTCAAGTTCACCATGAAGAAAAGCCGTCTTTACATCCATCTGATGAATGATAAGACCATGGACTGAAGCCAATGCTATAAGCATTCAGATTGTTACCATTCTTGCAACTGGAGAGTATGTATCAAAATAATCAATTCCTTCCTTTTGCTTAAAACCCTTAGCTACCAGTCTAGCTTTGTACTTATCTATTGAGCCGTCAGGGTTCAACTTCCTTTTAAAGACCCATTTGCACCCAATAGTAGAACACCCAGGAGGGAGATCAACCAACTCCCATGTTCCATTGGAAACAATAGAGTCAATTTCACTCTTGATAGCGCCCTTCCAGTGCCTTGACTCAGAAGAATCCATAGCTTGCCGGAAAGTTAAAGGTTCGTCCTCGATATTGTAAGTGATGAAATCACCTTCAAAATCCTTGACTATTTTTGCACGCTTACTTCTCCTTGGTTCCTCTAATTCCTTAGGAATAGAGCTACTACTAGGTTCCGCCCCCACATTTGTCATCTTTTCCACATGATCAGGAATAGAACTTGATGTGTGAGTAGGATCTTCCTCAGAAGTCGTTTCAGGTATTCCAGTCTTCATAGGGTAGACATCCTCAAAGAATGTCGCATCTCGAAATTCAACTATCGTGTTTGCCACTATACCATCTATGTCAGATTTTAACACTAAAAATCTCATAGTTGTAGTGGTTTCAAGATAGCCCAGAAAGATACAGTCAACAGTCTTTGGACCTAGTTTCTTTCTCTTGTGTTCAGGAACAAGCACCTTAGCAAGGCACCCCCACACACGAAGATACTTAAGACTAGTCATCCTGCCTTTCCATAACTCCAAGGGTGTTTTATCCATGTGTTTCAGAGGGACTCTATTCAAAATATGGCAAGCCGTATTTAGAGCCTCTCCCCACATGTATTTAGGCAACCCAGAGTTAATAAGCATACTATTAATCATTTCTTTAAATGTTCTGTTCTTTCGCTCAGCAACCCCATTAGACTCAGGTGTGTATGGTGGAGTAACTTCATGAACTATACCATTGTTTGCACAAAATTCATTAAAAGCATTACTCGTATACTCACCACCTCTATCAGATCTCAACCTTTTAAGTAACTTACTAGTTTGTTTTTCTACTTCAGTTTTATATATAATGAATTTACTAAGTGCTTCATCCTTATGTCTAAGTAAATAAACATAACAATATCTACTACTATCATCTATAAAAGTAATGAAGTATCTAAACTGGTCCTTGGTCAACACACCACCAAATTCACAAATATCAGTGTGTACTAAATCTAACAAGTCTGAATCCCTAACAACGTTATGAAAAGGTTTCCTTATCTGTTTAGCAGACACACATACTTGACATTTAGAATTCTTTTCTATGGTATATTTTGGAATCAACTCTAAGTTCATCATGTTCTTAAGAGCACCAAAATTTAAATGACCTAGTCTAGCATGCCATATATTTGAGGATTCAATACAATTAACAGTAGGAATAACATTATTATTCAAACTTCCCAAAACGGGATCCGCATTAATAACAAATAAACCATTTGACAAGTAACCCTTGCCAAAGAATGTACCAGTGTGAATAAGAACTACTTTATTACACTTGAACGAAATTTCAAAACCACTAGAAACTAAACAGCTTCCACTTATTATATTTCTACGCATGTCGGGAACATGATGCACTCTCGTCAGAGATAGAATACGTCCTGAAGGGAACTTCAGATCCACGTTTCCAACTCCATGTACTTGAGCAGCACTAGCATTCCCCATCTTCACAGTCAGGCTATGACTCTGTTGATAAGATACAAATAAACTAATATCAGCATAAATATGTACATTAGCTCCAGTATCTATCAACCATTCATTTGACAGATAGGTAGAAAATATCACAGGGTTGTAGGATACATACCGGTCAACGTTGGTTTCAGAAGCCGTAGCCTCACCAACAACCATGTTCACTACAGGCCCACTTGCGGTTCCAAGCACAACATTTGCTTGTGCTACCTCGGTTTTCTTCGCTTTCTTCGTAGGGCAGTCCTTACTCCAGTGCCCAACCTGCCCACAAGACCAGCATGGTTTATTTGCCTTGGGTTTCTTGGCCTTGTCCTTGTCACTCTTAGGTTTATTACTATTAGCTTTCTTAGCAAAAGCCTTCCTCTTTTGTCCTACAGTTGCTATGTTTACCTTCGAGGTACCGTGTTCAGTTGGCATCACATGTCCCTGTTTGGACTTGTGTTGTTCTTGCACCGAGATGTCCAGCATAAGGTTGGTCCAGGTGATCTCTCCTTTCTGTCTTTTCAGGGAGAGAGAGAACTCTTCCCAAGACTTCGGGAGCTTTTCAATCACACTCATCACCTTGAACTTCTCCGGGAGATTCATTCCAGACTCCTTCAAAGCATGCACTATCATCTTGAACTCATGCACCTGCTCAGTCATGGACTTATTGTCCACCAGCTTGAACTCGAGGAACCTTGCCACAGAATACTTTTCTAGACCTTGTGAGTCAGTATTATGTGTCTGGTCCAGCTTCTCCCATAAGAGTTTTGTAGAGTAGGCATCAGAAGAATAGACATCAAACAAAGTGTTTGTTAGTGCCGCAAGAATGGCCGCCCTAGCCACTCCATCCTTCTCAGCCCACTTCGCAAAAGCCTTAACTGTGTCAGCCTTCTCTTGATCCACTACTGGTTTCTCATATTCCACAACCGGCCACAGACCCTTTATAGTCAACCACAGCTTCATCCTTTTCTGCCAACGAGAAAAGCCAATGCCACCGTTGAATTTCTCCGGTAAACCGGTTAGTTCAACAGCCTGTGGGAAACTATAGGTGGTCCAATCAATGGCCCCAGCAGTTACACCCGAACTGCTACCACCACCAACGATAACCTCACTTTCGTTAACCATTATGCTAAATTCTAAATAACTAATAATCTCTTCAAGAATGTTGAGAAACTCACTAACAAGAAAAGCAACATAGAGGCAAGTGTATAAAGAATTTAACAAGTTTAGGCCAAGACCACAGTTAACAAAACAAAACATGCAGGTAAACAAAATCAGTAACTGAAATAACGAAGAGAGAAAGAAAGATGTACCCGAAACCATAGCTTTCAACAGTGACTGAAATAAAGGTTTACAGATACAAAATGCCAAGAAAATAATCACAGCTGAGTCACCAGGCCTTGCTCGAAGTCCTGGCTGCTCTTGAAGAGATTATTGCCCCCTACCTGCTGCGTTTGGGATGTGCGCAATATCTCCACCAGGATAAAACAGCTCGGAGTTTATGTTAACAGCAGCAACAAAATCTCCACTTCGACCAGCACCTCAGTCGCCGGAAAATATCAGCACTTCAGGACTTATGGGAGAGAAATGCAGAGAGGTTGAAGAGAAGAGATGAGAATGTAGTGTGTTGTATTCATTCAGTTTAGCCTCTATTTATAGGAGAGGAAAAATGAAACTGTCCACACACTTAATGTCTGAATTAAACTGCTCCATTAATGAAAAAATCAAAACTGATCAGATTTTGAATTCATAAATGAAAAAATCAAAACTGAACAGTTTTTGAATTTAAATTATTTGTAACAGCTTTTCACATTAACACCCACATTATTATCAGAACTTAAGTTAAGATCTGATTCGACTCATCAGTACTTAAGTTCTGATTCGACTCATCAGTACTTAAGTTCTGATTCTGATATCAGAACTTGTTAAGTTCTGATTTTATTCATCAGTTCTTAAGTTCTGATTCTTATATCAGAACTTGTTACAGATCAGATTATTTGCAGGTTCAATATATTTAGACTACTTAGCCTATTTCAGAACCCAGCCCAATAATCCAATCACCGATAAATAAATTCGAATTAAAATAATTCTCAAATAAATAAAATCCTCGCCCAGGTCGCCTCGCGTACGCGAGACGCCGAGACATTCGCCCAAATCGCCCTTCGACCCGATCCGGTGCGGTGCGGGGCGCGCGTGTGTGTGTGCGCGCGCGCGTGAAGCACACAACAACACAATGGACCATCACACACCTTAGTAGTTGTATACTACTCATGTGGGTAATACCATATAAAGCACACAACCCCCTTTATTTATTTCAATGTGGGACAAACATTCTCAAATTTTCCAAGCTTTTCCAAGCTACTTTCATCTCTCATTTCATATGGATTTCATTAAGAAAATTCTTAAAACCATACATGAAAATTTAAGTTCAAATATCATTGAACAATTTCCAATCATTAGATTTTAGGATTAACATCAAGAACATAATTAAATTAAGCTCTAAAATCCTAATTTTCTAACAAAAACTTCTTACAGAAGTATAGGGCTTGGTGTTGTAGCTGAGGAATTCGTGCATAATCTGGAACAATGTTCACCAGAGTCCTGAGTTCGAATAGACTGTTATTAGAACGGTGAAAGCAAGAAACTAGTCACATGAAACCCCCGAGAGATTGGAGAGTGGTGAGATAGAATGGGGGGGGGGTCCTAAACAAATATTGCAATTGGAGTACTCTAAAAACAGCCATTAATAATACACTAGTGTGTAACACACCGTGTCAATTGT
Source organism: Apium graveolens (assembly GCF_009905375.1). NCBI lineage: Eukaryota > Viridiplantae > Streptophyta > Magnoliopsida > Apiales > Apiaceae > Apium > Apium graveolens. The sequence goes on along the minus strand of NC_133650.1, from coordinate 274,036,550 downwards.
CATGGCATGTCTTGTCGTCGGCCACCTATCTGAACTTGTATCTTTCAAACTCATTATTTTTGTTCACCAGGTTTCCCGACTTCTTTTTGTTCTTACAATGATTGAAATTTCGAAATAAATACAGCAGCTATATAATTTGACTGTAGGTTAACGATTATGTACTGTATGTAGTTACCGTTATGTAGATATTAATGTACGGTTATACAGAGAAACTAAACCAACTAATTAACCAACTATGCACATTCTGGGCTCAAAATTAGCCCATTTTAACTTTGTGCTGCACTATTTTCTTTCCAAGGAAGAAATTGAATTTTATTTTTTTCTATCATAATTTTTCTGCTTGTCTTGTGCATAACCTGTTTGAAAATGTCTCGCCTAATAAAACTCCCGAAGCTAGAACCGAGAAGCAGTGCATTGTTTTCGTTGTGATGGAAAAATAGTACTAAGGTTTCTTGGCGCCTTTGCATTTTAAGAGGGGTACCTTTGAGCACCATGGAAGAAGGGTAAATTTGTAGTAAGAACTTTTTTTTGACATCTTCAACGGCTACATTTTGTTACATTCATGTTTATATTAACAATAACTACTCCTCTATCTTGGTACGTTCTTACCAATACATTTTATTTAATTGACAAATAGAAGGTACAGTTTAGTTCGCATATTAAAATTAAATTTCTTGCAGTTTCGACTACATTTCAAATAGGTCTTCAACTTGTGAGCCACAGCGTTGGAGGTTGCCTTTCCAATTTCTAACTGGAAAATTAATTAGATAGTAAGAAATAGTTGGTCATTCCAACCTGAGGTGTCGCTACACCATAAATTACTTATACCAACGCCGAGAAAATATTGTCTTGTGTGCTATTTATGTTGTAATAGAGTCTATAACAATAAATAGGTCAAAATTGAGCGTTGCATCCGAGTGCGTTGCAATTGCTCGATTTAACAACGAATATAGCACCTTATGGTAACAGATTTAATAAATTGCAATAGATTCATATAGCAACAAATTATAATCTACAGCAACGCCTAAATAGCATTGCATTAGCTTAAATTCGTATTACTTTAGTGACTTTAACGCAACAATATTAGACCAAAGGCAATAATTTTAACCAAGATATTGCAATGATTTTGAACCTATTGTAATGATTTTGTAACTTTTTTGCAACATTTTTCAATGAAATAACAATAGATATTTTTTAGAAAAAAATTGAAAGATACTTGCTATAAATAGTATTAGCCAGGCATAAAGGCCACACATTCAATTGATAAATCACAATCCAAATATCAAATCTCCAATAATTCAAAAGCGGTACCATGACCGTTACACTATCTTCATACAAACCATTCCAATCTAAGTTAAATAAAACAAAAAAGTCGCATACACAAATTAGCTACACAAAAGTTACAAAGTTACAAGAGAAGTAAAGTTTCTTTAGCTAACTATTGACACATATCCATAATCCTCGGTGGTATCCATAATCACTTTATCTCTTCGTTCCATTTCTCTGCTTAGGAGTGGCATTTTGCTCAATTCAAACAAACATGCATCACAATAATTAGCAAGCTTACAATAAAACTATGAGTTGGAAAGCATATATCAACTCAGAACCTCTAAAATTTTACAAGAAATATCCAAAAAAAATATTAGTAGGAGGAATGATGTACCTTGGAGTAGGAATGTTGATTTAGCCGCAAAGAAGTGACTACAAATTAACAAAGTGTGACAGGGTCTGTACAAAAGAAGCTACATGATATCAAAATGAAACATATATTATTAAATAAACCAACATAATTCAGCCAATTTATAGACAAACTAGAAATTTACAAATGGTTATCCCCAGTACTGTAACTTGGATTGTTACATAATAACTAGTTCAAATAAAACACAGATGTGGTATAACTAATTTGGGCACTAGCAATGCAACTACCTATGGGTGGGAGCACATTATCCACAAAGATAAATATAGCTTTTTCAGCAATCAATTTGATTCTTTTCTGAGACACGTAAAAAACTTCCCCACGGCTAGGTCAGCTAGAACAAGGTATCTGATAACATGAAGTCGTTCGTTAGCAAAAAAGTCTGATTATACTACTAGCTTCCAGCCACTGCCCTTCCTTTTGACTGTTCTAGTTTCTTTGCATTAAGACTTAATAAAAAATTAAAAAAACATTGTTTTTCAACCCTTAACAAAGCCTGACTTCAATTAGATATTGTCATCCTGACACGGCCTAAATTATCCGACGAAAGAAAGCTCTTTCTTGTTATGGTAGCTTAGTCCTTAGTTGCACTAAAAGTCCACCAAGACAAAATGATTTTCTTTCTTATATTTACATAGCATTTATCACTTTCTTATTTTTAAATTGTGTTTACTTTTTTAATTTAACTGTCACGTACGACTTTTTATAACTTTTCCCAATCACATTTTCGTTCCAAGTTAATAAACCTTTTTTCAGGTGACTGAAACTAGAAACTGATTTCATGCCAAGTGTAAGATACATCAAATAGTGGTATTTCTACTATGATAAACATACAGGGAAGCACAAATAATAACAAAAAGATCACTAACCTTTTCTTCTCATTATTATGAATATCACTTTTTTCGGCCTTCTCCACAATCACCTTCTAAAAAATAAAACAAAAGGATCAAAATCTGTATTATGGAAATATTCAAGGGTTAGACAAGTCATTCCACAATATAACACAGGCACGGAAAAAAAATTGTAAGGAACATAAAGGTGTTTAATATTATATTTTAAAATTAATTAAAGGATGTTTTGCAAACAAGGCAAATGCCCAGGGTGACAACTAAGAGGATATATTATCAACTAAATAGTCTTCAGAGAGCAAACAATGAATCTCCTGTAATAGTTAATAGTTCAGGTGTTAAACAAAAGCATTCACCAATATATTAAATTTTTAAAAAATACTTTTGAGCAATAATCTTAAATTAAAAGCTTGAATTTTTGCTCTGCCCTGGCTTGCACTGTATGGCTCTAATTCGAGCCGAGTCGAGCCGAGTTCGAGTTTTTTCCAGTCGAGTTCGAGCTTTTTTTTATCGAATCGACTCGAGCCTGAAAATAATTGAGCCTGAATTGTGTGTTCGAGCTCGGCTCGGGTAATACACGAGCCGAGTTGGAGCAGTTTGCGAGTTTTCGAACTTAATGAGTTTTTTAATGAGTTTTCGAGTTTAACGAGTTTTTAACGAGTTTTCGAGTTTATCGAGTTTTTTCACATATTTTCGAGTTATCGAGTCCTTATCGAGTTTATCGAGCCTACGAGTTTATCGAGTTTTTAACATGTTTTCGAGTTATCGGGTTCTTATCAAGTTATTCGAATTTTATTTTTACCTTCGTAAAAATATTTCTTTTTTGAAATTTTGACTTATAATTTAAAAACTTTAGTTTCACTATTAATTACAATAAATAAATGTTCAAAATAACATACATGTGTTCTGAGGTAAATCTAACAACATATTCAAATACATGTATAAACTAGAAAACAAAGAACAACACCTTTGTTAGTATAATTTTTCAAATCATCTATTTTATTAATTTTGTTTAACTCTATCTTCATATTTCTTAAAAATGTACTTATTTTTCTATATTGTATATTGTATATCTTATATATATGATAAATAAAGTAAAATGATAATTTTATTATTGTCGGGACTCGGGGGAGAAAAGTAATTTTTATCTTTTTTAAAACAAAAGTACGCAGTAGACATTAAATCATTAATAAATAACAATTATAAAAATAATAATTTTAATTAATAGCAATACATCATAATAAAACTTTTTTTGGTGTAATTTATATCATAATTGTATAATATACTAATTAGTTGACATCTCAATTAGAATTTAGACAACTATCAAAAGTATGAATCGAATTTATAATAAAATATCAATATCGTAGTAATACATTATTACTATAAAGGACCGTTAGATTTTGAAATGAATGATAACTTTTGAATTTAAAATAAAGGAATATTCTATAGATTCATGATTTAAACAAAAAAATAGAAACCCTATATTGAATAAATTATTTGATGTAAAATTCGTAACTATCTTTTTTATTTTAAAATAAAATCAAACGAAACTCGATAACAATTTTACTTGCTTCAACTCCAACTTGATTCTTTTTTGTTTTACTCTTTCAAATTAATAAATTCTTATTTTTCTATAAAATATTAATAATTGATGCAATACAAATCTAATTCAGTTCAAAAGAAAATTAGTTTTGGAACAAAATAAATGTTACATGAAAAATGGATAGACTAAAAATGTGACCATAAATTTTTACTTAAAAAAATTAGTATGACAAGAAATCTGAGTCAACAGATATTTATAAATGATGCGCTAGAATGAAATTAAAATATTTTTTTGATAATCATATTAGCCCTATTTTGTGTACAATAGCAATAAAGAAGGCTTTATAATGTCGGTAGCTAAAATATTTTATAATTTATATGTATAATGGAGTAACACAATTACATATATATTGAGAAAATTTAAAAAAATATTTAAATTAAATAATCTTTATTAAGGTTGACCAAAAAACACCCTTGGGTAGAAAAAGGGACAATATTTAGGAAGGCATCTGAACTTTGAAGCAACCGATTGAAAAAAAACAAATGCAAATATTTTCAAACAAATAAAAGTATGGAAGGGGTCCCCTCAAATATACACAAAGTGACAAAGGACTACCAATATCAAAATATATATACATATCCAAAAAAAAGTATCAATCATGTAAATAACAAATATAGAAAGACATAAGTCATATTAATAATATAAGTAAAATAAAATATCATTAATCATGTAAATAACAAATAAAAATAGCATCAAGTTATATTAAAGGAATAAAATAAAAATATAGAAAAACATAAGTAATATTAATAACATAAGTAATAACATATATAAAAAATAAAAATATTAAAAAAATATAAAAAAATTAACCGAGTTCGAGTCGAGTCGAGTTTGAGTTTATCGAGTCGAGCTCGAGTCGAGTTCAAAAAACTCGGCTCGGCTCGAGTTTTTAATCGAGCCTAAAATCTTGTTCGAGCTCGAGGTCGATAACGAGTTCGAGTCGAGTCGAGCTGAGTTAATCGTGTCAAGTTTGAGCCGAGCTCAAAAAAGCCCGGCTCGAATTACAACCCTATTGCACTGTATTACACAATTGTTTTATAATGTCAAGAGCATTAACCAATATATTGAATTCTTAAAAATATACATTTGAGCAGTAATTTTAAATTAAAAGCTTATATTTTTTCTCAGCCCTGGCTTGCACTGTATTACAAAATTGTTTGGTATTGTCAAACAGAGTGAGTTTTGGTGCAGCCACCTCCTCACTAAGAATAACCTACATTTAACATACATTATCAACATTCATCTCCGGCATGGTAAAAGGTAGATGACTTTAACAATTATTTCAAATACAGAATTGCAAAAAAAACACACACACACACACCATCTATGTGAATACAAAAGGAATATAAACTTGTCGTATCAAGTTAAAAATACCATATTCATTTCTTAACTGAAGAAGTGAACTTAAAGGTCAACAATCACAAAGTTCAGAAAAGTAAAAAAAAGAGATGAGGAAAGCATCAGGGCAATCATTGTATCATTAGATGAAAGAATATTTTATGGTTTCCAGTTCTCTTACATGTTGCGATATGTAATTAATGGGACATGGACGGTTGGATTCTTGATTATGGGGATTTTAGCCATAATGCTCTAGGTTCTGATGGGAGAATGCAGGTTGCGCTTACTGAACATATGATGTGAAGATAGGATGGATCTTTCATGTGATGGTTGCATACTTAATGGTGTTCCAAATTGTGGGGGTAAAAACTCTGTGATAAACTAAGAGAGAAAATAATCAGACCCATTAAACAAATAGTGAGAAAACATTCCCAAATTTAAAGCTTGGCCAAATACAAACATTCTAAAATAATTAACAACAAAGCTAAGCATACAAAAAAGAGCTTATGGAGACCTAAACATACAAAATAAATTAACAACATAATCCCCAATTTCAAAACTTGGAGAAAATCACAATTGAAACCCTAATTTTAAATTTTGATCTAAACAGAATCTCAATTTAAGAGCCTAATTAACATATACAAATACGAGCATAACCCAACAAATCGATTTAGAAGTAACCCCTAATTAACATATAAACTCTAATTAAAACATACACCACCATTCAAAATCCTTCTTAAAGCATATATTAAAATCGATTTGAGGAAGAATATACCTTCTTAGAGCTTGAGTTTTTTAGCTTAACTGTGCTTCGAGCTTAAATCGATTTCAGTCCGTGTGTATTTCTCAGTGTTTCTCTCTCGCCTTCTAATGTTCTTGTTTTGTTTGTGTATATTTTGCTCCAATTCAAGTTCTTATTTTTTGTCAAATATTGTCCGAGAAGTTTTAAAAAAAGTCTAGTTAGCCCGTTGTTTCAGAAGCCCGGGAAAAGAAAAATTGAAAGCCTGCTCCCACCAAAATTTTGGTCCAAAATTTTGAATTTTCTTGTAACGGAATTACAATTTCGTTACAAACTGTTAAAATTTTTGCCAAAAATGTACTTTCTTGTAATAATTTTTCAAAATGTTACAACAGCTATACATTTGTCCAAACTTGTTAAGAAACAACAACGATTTATGAACAAATTTTGAAGTGTGCATTGTTATAACCAATCTATGGTGTAGTGTGTGCATCCTTGATGAGCAAGATACACTGCTCGATATATAACCAAAATCTAAAAGTCTAATAAGATGTCCTGCAATTCAGTAGACATGGAACATGTGTGCACTTGAACCTGAGTTTTGTCAAAAAAAAGATTGAGAAGAGTCTAGACTTTGTGTAATAACCCCAATTTTTGGGAAATTTTTGAAACCCTTATGAATAGTGTTTTTGCTGAATGAGAAAACTTTTCATGCCACACTATGTAGGGGTTCTGATATGGATATTCTGAGATTTTATTAGTACTTTATATGGGATATAAGTGTATGTAAAGATCGTCAGAATCCAAATCCGAACACTTTGATTTTTCCCGGAAATACACTAGATACGGAAAGATTTGAGAAAAAGGTAACAGGATAAAAAGGATTTAAATTAAAGGATTATAGGAGAGGATCATAAAAGGAATATAATATATTGAGAAAGGTTAAGGGAACCTAAGTAATAAGATCCCGGGTATGATCCTTCAAACGATAAACGAAAACGAAAGTTAAGCGAACCGTATAACAGATCAGCGGTCATTAGGCAAACAATTAGGAAGTTAATCAAAGGGATTAGAGATGATGATGTCACCCAACCAATGAGAAGAGGACAAGGAGGGGAGGATGACATCATGAGGATGACACAAGCATGACATGGGAAGGAAGGAGATGTGGTGGCTTTTTAACCACACAAAATCAAGGGCAACTAGGTAATTTACTAAAACAAACACAAAAATCAAACCAACCAAGCCAAGCAAATCATTTTTCATCAAAATCAAAAAGAAACCAAGGCATTGTTCTTCATGCTCTCGGCCAAAACAGAACCAGAACACTAAAACTGCTGTATCTCCTTCATTTCTCACTCAAATATTGTGTTCTATAGTTCATTGGAAAGGTATTGAGATGGCCTACAACTCTGGTTCACAAGTCTCGTCCAAATAATCATGGTAAGACCCTCATTTTTACAGTTCTTTAAATCGGACTTTTAGAAACTTCAAAGCCCAACTTTGTGTTCTTGATTTCTTTGGAAAGATCAAGCTTGTAGGAGGCTCCCTAAGGCTTCCTAGCAACTTAACACCTCCCAAGGAAGGTATAAACTTCAAACCCTAGCCTTTACTTTATTTGTTAGTAAGTTTAATGGTTGGTGTTGTGAAATGAGAAGCATGGATTGTGATTATTAGTAGTTTGGTTTGATTTGGAAGTGTTTTTGGTAATTGAAGCTTGATTATAGTTCATAGGTCGTGATTGTGGTTGTTTGAGTTGAAAACCTTGGAGATTATGGACTGATGTGGTATGGTTTAGGTGAAGTTTTGTTGTATTGATGGTTATGAGTTGGTTGGTGGTTAATTGGAGTAGTTTAAACATTGGTAATCGCGTAAACATAGCCGTCGTAACGTCCGATTTTCTTTGGACTGTTTTTGTGCATAACATTAGGACCCGAGAACCCCCTGCTAGATTATGACCACTGCCATGTTTAGATAGCTCATGTTACGAGCTTCGTTTTGATATGTAGTTTGTTCGATTCTGATGCATGGTTTAGGAGAAACGACCGTTTCAAGTAACGGCGTTTCGCGAACGAAACTTTTCCCCTCGCCTTACTTTGAAACATAGGTTAAAGACCAAAAAGGGTTAATTAATGCATGAAACATTTATGGTAAGTGTGTTAGGCAGTTGGTAAGACACTCGCGAAGGAATCGCCTTAAAACTCATAAAGGTTAAATTATTAAAAATGGTGGAGCCGAGGGTACTCGAGTGACTTAAGAGAATCAGTAAGCGCAAAACGAGCGTTAGAGTCTGAGTTGGTTAGAGTATAGATTTACAAGTGACTTTGGTTTAATTCCAACTTACTTGTTGTTTATAGGTTACCAGACTCGTCCCGAGCCATTCGTAACCCCCAGTCGCTCAGGCAAGTTTTCTACCCGATATACTGTTGTTGTGATGTAAATATATGTATATGCATTATCTTGTGATAGTGCATGATTGTTATTAGCAAATTTTGAGATATATTGGAGCATGCTGATATGGTATATATGCATGTCTGTTTCGTAATCTGGTTATCTATCTGTTGATTTCAATGCTTATAGTTGCATAATACCTATGCTAGAAATAAGCAAGTAGTTGCGTATACCCTTAGTATAGGGGATAAAAGGTGAACATATTTCTAAACCGGGAGTCGATGTTCCCGAGTATATTATATATATATATTTATATATATATGGATATAGTTTTTAAAACTATGGATCGAATAAGATTTATTCGATACCTTTATTTTACTTAATTGAATATTAATTTGAGTATTCATTCGAGGGCTTATGACTCAGTTTATTTTATTATTTGAATATTATTTGAATATTCATTCGAGGGCTTATGACTCAGTTTATATTATTATTGAATATTACTTGGATATTCATTTGAGGATGTATGACTCCTTTATTTTATGAATATTATTTATAGTATTCATTCGATGTATTATGACTCCGCTTATTACTTAATAATATTCTTTATTGTATTAAAGAATAAGGTGTCGATAATCAAACTTACTTTTGATTATTCAAATAAAGATATTACTTTCGTATAAGTATATCTTTGATTATTTGCTATTCATTTCAAGTATAAGTTTTAATACTTCTACTTCAATTATTTTATAAAGATTATTCTTTATGGGAATATTATTTAAATAATAATATTCAGACATTTTCTAAATATTCTGGGGACTGATTTACTTCATTAAATCAGCTTCACTCCAAACATTCTTAAAAATGTTTTGCGAGTCTTCAAAATGATTTTTTTAAAAGTTAGAGCGGATCCCAAAACTCATTTTTTTTAAGATCCTCCTTTCGAAGGGGATTTAAATACTCGCTCAAAACCTGAGGGATCCGGCTCTGTGGTGTATTTTATATTCGCAACAAGGTTGCTGTTTTGATAAATGAATTGATTACTTACCCAACACTCGGGAAGTAAAATTCTTGGAACAAGTTAATCCATTAACAGGCATCGCCTGGGAAATATCGGTGAGTTCTCCTTTCCAAATAGATACGACTTCTTGGTGGAGCCGTATCAACAAGTTTCTACTTGGGGAAAGTGGGGACAAGCTTTACGTTTCAGAGTCATGGATTTCATCTGAACTAGGAGTGGCGTAAGTGGCCGAGTAGCGCCGGCCCAGCCTTATTATATTGGCCCAAATGGCCTGGAAGTTCCGCTAAGGCGGTCCATTCCTTAGGAGTTCAGTGTTCGGTTGACAAGTAAATCCGACAGGTTCTCCTCTACATGTAGAAAATGGTGGGGTTGTACTACTACGACTGATCATCGTAAGTGGTCTTCCTGGCGCGGCAAACTCCCGTAATGAGTTCATCATCCAATTGGATAATTTCTGCAACACTACCCAGAGCACTTCGATAGAAAGGCTACGGTTGGGCGATTGTTGAGTGTTGGCAGGGTCAAGTTTTCAAAATGATGTTTACATCAAATGAAGTATCTCGTAACTTCATTTTATTTTAATAATATTTTAAAGATTTAATCTATTCAAATCTTGCCTTATAGTCTCATCTATGTGATGAACTTTTGAAGCTAATTATAACTTGAACGGTGGAAGTTCAAGTAGTATTTGGGAAAGATATAAGTATATTGGGGTATCTTGTAACTTCATCTTTTAAACTTATATCTAATTAATAATTGTCTTATGAATGACAAAGATTTTTAGAAAAACGTTGAGACAAGGTTAGATATATGAGATCACCTTACAACGATATTTTTTTTTTACAGTTATACACTGGGACTTTGTGTATATTGTGCATGGAAGAGGACTTCCAATATTTTGAAAAGTATATATGTATATATATATATATACTGAATATTTTGCGACTTCATCGTATTAAGATATCAACTTGGTTCATTTCTTTTGACCAAGACTTTCATGAGTACTATGAGAAGGCTCATATATTGTTAATCATTATACATATTATTTTGGTGGGCTTGCTGCTCACCCTTGCTTTCTTCTTTCATCATACAACATCAGATAGACAAGATGAACCAGACCAAGCTCCCGATTCGCAAGAGGTTAGGAGACGTTTCGCAGTTTTCTAGAAGCACTGATGCCGCCATAGCTGAGGTAGGAACTACCAATAGGCTAGGCTTTCAACTTTTGATGTATCAGATTATGTATATTTATGAATTGTAATAATGGCAAAGAAATGTAAATTTATTCAGAAACATGTTTAAGGTGTATTGGCATATAATTGTGGAATAAAATGACTTGTGATTATTTTTGGATATTCATCTCTGAGACTATAACTTGTGGTGTGTGTGTTTATTGTGGGGTCACAGTACAGAGTAGTTGATTATTTATTAAGATTGGGTGTTGTTAAGGGAAATGGAACTCGTGACAACCCGGATCCCCGACCCCGGATTTGGGGGTGTTACAGAAATGGTATCAGAGCCAAGCGTTATAAACCTCAGAGATGATGGGACGTTAAGATAATAAGTTCACTAAGATAATAAGAACTCTTGCCAAGTTCATAGTCGGACTACCTAACGTAGTACTGACAGTTAAAACCCTTATGGGAACCCTTATAAATGTAGCGATAAAAGCGTAGTTCGTTATCGTATATGGTAGCGGGACTCCGAACCCTGAAGTTAAGGAACATCAACGCGATGTTGTTTTATTACTAATTGGAGATCAGATTGTGGATCCAATAGAGCGTCCTAACGCAGGACCGGATGATGTTGATATTGAGGATGTAGCGGTTGAGGATGTTGTCCTAGAAGGGATAGTTGCTGAGGAGGATCCCATGGAGGATCCTGACGAGATTGGATAAAGGACCACTGATGAATTGATGACCCTGGTTGGGTCGACTACCAGAGGTAGGATTGGCCGGTCACTACCAGAGGTTCGTTCAAGTTTGTAAAGATAGTAGCCCCTTTAACGTGGCTTACTCGTAAGACTGAGAAGTTCGAATGGACAGAGAAATGCGAGAACAACTTTTAAGAACCGAAGCAAAGGTTGGTGACGTTCCCTATGTTGGCGTTGCCGGATGGAAAATGAGATTTTGTGATTTGTAAGTGACGCTTCGCATAAGGAATTAGGGTGCTTCTTATATAGCACAACAAGATAATCGCGTCTGCGTCAAGACAATTAAGGGAATTTAAAATTCGATATCCCCACCCATGAGCTTGGGCTCGTGGCAATAGTTTTGCCCTAAAGATTTGAGGCACTACTTGTATGGAGAGAAGTGTGAGATTCACAAACCATAGGAGCTCTAGTACATTCTTACGTAGAAAGAGCTCAACATACGCCAGAGGAGGCGGTTAGAGCTAATCAAGAATTATGATTGGGAGATTCTTTATCATTCGGGGAAAGCCAATATGGTGGCTGATGCCCTTAGTAAAAAGGAGAGACTCAAGATGATAATGTCTTTTGGAGAGTTTATAAGAGATTTTGAGAAAATGGAAATAGTAGTGAAGGTAACCGGAGCCGGTACCGAAAAGCTGTTTGAGATAGCAATACAGCCCGAAGTATTGGAAAAGAACATATTGTGCTAGTAAAAGTGATGAATGAAGGCAGAGAGCCAACAAATAGGTATGAGATTAATACCGAGAGTGATGATAAGGGAATAATGAGGTATTCCTATAGAATTTGGGTTCCAAAGGTTTAAGAGCTTAAAGATGAAATCTTAGATGAAAGCTAGTTTGAGGAATAAGAGTTAGAGCAAACCCTGAACGTGATAGTCAGGGAGGTTGCCACCAAGACAAAAGGAACCCATAACATGATGAAGTGGAAAATGAGGATTTAAATTATGTAAGATGACCCCAATTATGGGGAGTAGGAAGAAATATTTAGACTGAGGAAACAAAAGTCGAGTAAGGACAGGAGACCCGAGATGGTACCCCTATACGGCAATTCATGGACCTGTCTAAAGAGAACTTAGACTATTATCCCCAACCACCACCCTGAGGAGACAGTGCGGTGGGGAATTCTTTCATGACCTTTAAGTCGCTAAGCTCTCAGAGTTCCAAGGAACAAGCTGACCCAGTCGAGGCAAGAGCCTGGCTAAAGGAAATAGATGAATCATTTGAGATTCTAAATGATTGACGAACCATAAAAGACTGTTTTGTCACTTACCCTCCTAAGAGAGAGACCACCCGCTGGTGAAAGGCCAAGGAAGGCACGGAGCAAGAGATTATAATAAACTGATTTAAGTTCAGTCAATTGTTTTCAGGAAAGTACTTCCCAAGGTTATGGAGATAGTGTAAAAGCTTAAGAGCCATAACAAAGGCAGACGAGTATGATGAATTATGAATCTAAGTTGTAAAAGTTATCAAGATTCGTTCTGAAGACACGAATCCAGAATGACGGGATGTTTGAAATCAATGCTTATGTTGTGTTGGTTCATGAAATAACGATAAGAGAAAGGAATATAAAGGCAAGAGAGTTTGAGGAATGATAAGGGAGTTGGGTATGAGGAAACCCTAAAGACTCGTAGAAATAGAAATAGAAAAGTAGGTAATCGTCCGGATGAGAGTGATTCACCATGAGTTAAATTGATGGTTGAAGGTATAAGAGATACATATATTTTATCCCCTGTAAGTTGGGAAGATTCGAGGAAACCTTGAGATAATTCGAAGGATAAATAATGAGACGCGGATAGACTGAGGAGACAAAAAAGTAAGAAATTAAGAAAATTGGGTGAAGGAAGTGACCTTCAAGAAGGTAAAGTGTAAGACCGGTGGCATGATACCCAGAAAGGGAGACACCAGATATGAAAGATATCCCAACATTGAGATGACTGTTGAGATAAACAACAAAAGTAAATAAGGAATTATTAAGAAGAAGTTCACGTTGAACATGACCAATATCTTCCAGAACATCCATTTATCATTACCAAATCAAGAAAGAAAAGTGGATGACCATTGTTATCTTTTGGAGGCCATATGGATTGACCTCAATTTGAATAAGGATGCTATTATGAAGTTAGGTATAGACTATCGAAGTGGGAATGATTGAATAAGACACCCTTATCAGGGATATATGACTTGATTTATCCATGGAAGGATGCAGGTACCTTTTAAAGGTGGAATTAAGGATAGAACATCGGTAACTTAAAATGAATCCTAGGGGAATGCATAAAGGTTGGAATTTCACCCTTAATAGGGACAGTATGAGTTTTGACAGTATGATTTGGAAAGGGTTAATGTAGCAACAACCTTTAAGAATCAGTGGAGAAATTTTTCAGAAGTATATAGACAATGGTTCTAGTAATAGTAAATGGTATTTTAATATGCCCTGTATCTAGGGAATACAGGAGGAACGATTGAAGGATAACCTTAGAGGTTTTACAAGGAGAAAGGTAATATTCAAAATTTTCAAGAATAGAAATGTTGATAAAGGAAATATGACGTAATTATAATGTTGCCAAGTGGGGCACGTGTTAAACCACGAGAAAGTATGGATCGAACCAGTAATGGTCAAAATTATTCAGGGCAATTAGGACTTAAGATAAAAGATGTTCTAATTATGATTGAGAGTCAGTTATGACAGTGATTAACCTCTAAAGACTGAGGCAATAACTTATGGAAAAATGGTGATTTTTTTTTACTCATCAGATTTTAAGGAAAGCATTTTCACATAAGCTGTGATTGAAATAAGGTAGAAAATTTATTTGGAGATGGTTAAAGTGACATTGACTGTAAGGAAATTTTACTATCAGGAAAGGCCAAAGAGGTGGCCGACACTTTAAAGGTAAGAGGATAATTATAGGCGCTTGTGCCAAAAGAATACGGTGATGATGGTTAAAACTGTGAAGGTTGTATTATGGTTTGGAAGATTGACATTCCTTCTGATGACTGTGCAATACCCAGCCGTAATAGTAGTTGGTAAAGGTTTAATTCGTGTAATCGCCATGAGCGGGCTATCTATCTTAGAAGGTACTATCTTGAGAATGAGCCTGGACCATGTTTCAAAAGGACTAAACGAACCTTTGAGATCAGGAGTGTTCTTCATGAATCAGAAATGGTGATTATGTTACCTCCTTAGAAGGATTTGATACGACATGTATGGACTCCGTATGGTTAGCTATTAAGATTTCATGGAAAGTGAATGATGACAGTGGGTCAGTGGTGGACCATAGTAAGGCAGCAATGATTCTGCGAGTAACGAGCTGATTACAACCGTGAGAGTTGTATTGGAATGGATGTTGAGATTGAGTACCACTAAACGGGTCGTGGTAGTGTATAAGTTATCATTGATAGACTAATTAAGTAGAGTATCTACCTATTGAATATTTATTCCCTCTTATGAAAAGAGAGTCGTATTACTATATGAGGAAGGTTGCGGTGCAAGCATAGAACTCTAGTAACGGTGATGTCTAAAATGAGATCCCAAGTTCGATTTTCGAAATCGAGGGAGTTTCAAAGGTGATTGTGTATAAGCTCGAGGAAGAGCATGGGTCCATAGAATGATGGACGGAATAGAAATATTTAGGCATGGGAAATACGATGCTATAATACTTGATGCTGATATAAATACGTATATGTTTTTTTCTCCTATGACAAACCTCTATAGTTCAGAGGTAGGTTCCAAGCCAGATATTTTGTGGCAGTATATTTTTTTTATATATACAATTCTCTTCAGTTCGTTCTTTTCTCTTCTTTTCATTTCATGTAAGTTGAGAAGAACAACCCTTCCAGAAGGGGAGGTATTGCCGAATGACTGTCTATCTGTGTGATAGAAGCCTAGTAGGATACCAACTATTGTTTAATTGCTTGTCAAGTACTAAAGGCTGGCCACCTTCTATACTAACTATACGAGATAACAAGTGTTCATGATCATAGTGATCTCTCAATAAATTCTTTTACTTCTATATGAAGGATTAAGCTTTCGAAAATAGAAACAGCTGAAAAAGGAGTAGTAAAGTTATGGTGGTATTCAGAATGGGAACAAATTCGTAATACTAAGGTTGACGTGGTTATTAAAAGGTTATAGAACGCTAACGAGCAAAAGTATAACCAGTATAATATTAGGAACGGAAGGTAGTAGCGATTACGAACTGGAAAAGAATGGGTATTGAGAAGCAAAAGCTCTAATGCTAAACGCTATAATGAGAGTCTGTGCAATAGACTTGAAAAAATTTGGAATGATCACTTAACTCGGATTTAGTTATATCACGACAATAGATCATATGTCATTATCGAGGTGTCACCTTATGAGATCCTTGAGGGAAGATAATGTCGATCTCCCTTATGTTAGGATGAAGTTGTAGAGCGTAAGATGCTCGGACCCGCAGTAGTCCAAAGGACCAGGGATATAATAGATCTAATCGGAGGACGGCTGGTAGTAACCCAAGATGGACATAAGAGGTATGCTGATTTGACTCAAAAAGGACAAAGAGTATGAAATAGGGGGCCTAGTAATGTTATAGGCATCCCCTTGGAAACCCTTGAAAAAGGATTGATGAGGTTCGGAAAGAAAGGAAAGCTAAGTCTACAATTTGTTGGACCCTTGGATATATTAAGACGTTTGAGAAGTTAGCATATGAGCTAGCCCTACCCCCGAACCTGTAGCAAGTTCATAACGTGTTCCACGTATCAATGTTAAGGAAGTGTAATTCGGATGCCAGACAAATAGGGGCATATGAGCGCATAGACATGCAACCAGACGTAACCTATATGGAGCAACCAGGAAGGGTATAGAGTAAAAAGGAACGAGTGCTTAGGAGAAGGGTTATCAAACTAGTAAGAGTTTGATGGTAGAACCACAATGTGGGAAAATTTACTCGAGAGTTAGAAATTGCAATGCTAAGAGAGTATCCCTATTCATTTTCTATCTGATTCCGGGACGGAATCCTTTTAAGGAGGGGAGACTGTAATAACCCCAATTTTTGGGAAATTTTTGAAACCCTTATGAATAGTGTTTTTGCTGAATGAGAAAACTTTTCATGCCACACTATGTAGGGGTTCTGATATGGATATTCTGAGATTTTATTAGTACTTTATATGGGATATAAGTGTATGTAAAGATCGTCAGAATCCAAATCCGAACACTTTGATTTTTCCCGGAAATACACTAGATACGGAAAGATTTGAGAAAAAGGTAACAGGATAAAAAGGATTTAAATTAAAGGATTATAGGAGAGGATCATAAAAGGAATATAATATATTGAGAAAGGTTAAGGGAACCTAAGTAATAAGATCCCGGGTATGATCCTTCAAACGATAAACGAAAACGAAAGTTAAGCGAACCGTATAACAGATCAGCGGTCATTAGGCAAACAATTAGGAAGTTAATCAAAGGGATTAGAGATGATGATGTCACCCAACCAATGAGAAGAGGACAAGGAGGGGAGGATGACATCATGAGGATGACACAAGCATGACATGGGAAGGAAGGAGATGTGGTGGCTTTTTAACCACACAAAATCAAGGGCAACTAGGTAATTTACTAAAACAAACACAAAAATCAAACCAACCAAGCCAAGCAAATCATTTTTCATCAAAATCAAAAAGAAACCAAGGCATTGTTCTTCATGCTCTCGGCCAAAACAGAACCAGAACACTAAAACTGCTGTATCTCCTTCATTTCTCACTCAAATATTGTGTTCTATAGTTCATTGGAAAGGTATTGAGATGGCCTACAACTCTGGTTCACAAGTCTCGTCCAAATAATCATGGTAAGACCCTCATTTTTACAGTTCTTTAAATCGGACTTTTAGAAACTTCAAAGCCTAACTTTGTGTTCTTGATTTCTTTGGAAAGATCAAGCTTGTAGGAGGCTCCCTAAGGCTTCCTAGCAACTTAACACCTCCCAAGGAAGGTATAAACTTCAAACCCTAGCCTTTACTTTATTTGTTAGTAAGTTTAATGGTTGGTGTTGTGAAATGAGAAGCATGGATTGTGATTATTAGTAGTTTGGTTTGATTTGGAAGTGTTTTTGGTAATTGAAGCTTGATTATAGTTCATAGGTCGTGATTGTGGTTGTTTGAGTTGAAAACCTTGGATATTATGGACTGATGTGGTATGGTTTAGGTGAAGTTTTGTTGTATTGATGGTTATGAGTTGGTTGGTGGTTAATTGGAGTAGTTTAAACATTGGTAATCGCGTAAACATAGCCGTCATAACGTCCGATTTTCTTTGGACTGTTTTTGTGCATAACATTAGGACCCGAGAACCCCCTGCTAGATTATGACCACTGCCATGTTTAGATAGCTCATGTTACGAGCTTCGTTTTGATATGTAGTTTGTTCGATTCTGATGCACGGTTTAGGAGAAACGACCGTTTCAAGTAACGGCGTTTCGCGAACGAAACTTTTCCCCTCGCCTTACTTTGAAACATAGGTTAAAGACCAAAAAGGGTTAATTAATGCATGAAACATTTATGGTAAGTGTGTTAGGCAGTTGGTAAGACACTCGCGAAGGAATCGCCTTAAAACTCATAAAGGTTAAATTATTAAAAATGGTGGAGCCGAGGGTACTCGAGTGACTTAAGAGAATCAGTAAGCGCAAAATGAGCGTTAGAGTCTGAGTTGGTTAGAGTATAGATTTACAAGTGACTTTGGTTTAATTCCAACTTACTTGTTGTTTATAGGTTACCAGACTCGTCCCGAGCCATTCGTAACCCCCAGTCGCTCAGGCAAGTTTTCTACCCGATATACTGTTGTTGTGATGTAAATATATGTATATGCATTATCTTGTGATAGTGCATGATTGTTATTAGCAAATTTTGAGATATATTGGAGCATGCTGATATGGTATATATGCATGTCTGTTTCGTAATCTGGTTATCTATCTGTTGATTTCAATGCTTATAGTTGCATAATACCTATGCTAGAAATAAGCAAGTAGTTGCGTATACCCTTAGTATAGGGGATAAAAGGTGAACATATTTCTAAACCGGGAGTCGATGTTCCCGAGTATATTATATATATATATTTATATATATATGGATATAGTTTTTAAAACTATGGATCGAATAAGGTTTATTCGATACCTTTATTTTACTTAATTGAATATTAATTTGAGTATTCATTCGAGGGCTTATGACTCAGTTTATTTTATTATTTGAATATTATTTGAATATTCATTCGAGGGCTTATGACTCAGTTTATATTATTATTGAATATTACTTGGATATTCATTTGAGGATGTATGACTCCTTTATTTTATGAATATTATTTATAGTATTCATTCGAGGTATTATGACTCCGCTTATTACTTAATAATATTCTTTATTGTATTAAAGAATAAGGTGTCGATAATCAAACTTACTTTTGATTATTCAAATAAAGATATTACTTTCGTATAAGTATATCTTTGATTATTTGCTATTCATTTCAAGTATAAGTTTTAATACTTCTACTTCAATTATTTTATAAAGATTATTCTTTATGGGAATATTATTTAAATAATAATATTCAGACATTTTCTAAATATTCTGGGGACTGATTTACTTCATTAAATCAGCTTCACTCCAAACATTCTTAAAAATGTTTTGCGAGTCTTCAAAATGATTTTTTTAAAAGTTAGAGCGGATCCCAAAACTCATTTTTTTTAAGATCCTCCTTTCGAAGGGGATTTAAATACTCGCTCAAAACCTGAGGGATCCGGCTCTGTGGTGTATTTTATATTCGCAACAAGGTTGCTGTTTTGATAAATGAATTGATTACTTACCCAACACTCGGGAAGTAAAATTCTTGGAACAAGTTAATCCATTAACAGGCATCGCCTGGGAAATATCGGTGAGTTCTCCTTTCCAAATAGATACGACTTCTTGGTGGAGCCGTATCAACAAGTTTCTACTTGGGGAAAGTGGGGACAAGCTTTACGTTTCAGAGTCATGGATTTCATCTGAACTAGGAGTGGCGTAAGTGGCCGAGTAGCGCCGGCCCAGCCTTATTATATTGGCCCAAATGGCCTGGAAGTTCCGCTAAGGCGGTCCATTCCTTAGGAGTTCAGTGTTCGGTTGACAAGTAAATCCGACAGGTTCTCCTCTACATGTAGAAAATGGTGGGGTTGTACTACTACGACTGATCATCGTAAGTGGTCTTCCTGGCGCGGCAAACTCCCGTAATGAGTTCATCATCCAATTGGATAATTTCTGCAACACTACCCAGAGCACTTCGATAGAAAGGCTACGGTTGGGCGATTGTTGAGTGTTGGCAGGGTCAAGTTTTCAAAATGATGTTTACATCAAATGAAGTATCTCGTAACTTCATTTTATTTTAATAATATTTTAAAGATTTAATCTATTCAAATCTTGCCTTATAGTCTCATCTATGTGATGAACTTTTGAAGCTAATTATAACTTGAACGGTGGAAGTTCAAGTAGTATTTGGGAAAGATATAAGTATATTGGGGTATCTTGTAACTTCATCTTTTAAACTTATATCTAATTAATAATTGTCTTATGAATGACAAAGATTTTTAGAAAAACGTTGAGACAAGGTTAGATATATGAGATCACCTTACAACGATATTTTTTTTTTACAGTTATACACTGGGACTTTGTGTATATTGTGCATGGAAGAGGACTTCCAATATTTTGAAAAGTATATATGTATATATATATATATACTGAATATTTTGCGACTTCATCGCATTAAGATATCAACTTGGTTCATTTCTTTTGACCAAGACTTTCATGAGTACTATGAGAAGGCTCATATATTGTTAATCATTATACATATTATTTTGGTGGGCTTGCTGCTCACCCTTGCTTTCTTCTTTCATCATACAACATCAGATAGACAAGATGAACCGGACCAAGCTCCCGATTCGCAAGAGGTTAGGAGACGTTTCACAGTTTTCTAGAAGCACTGATGCCGCCATAGCTGAGGTAGGAACTACCAATAGGCTAGGCTTTCAACTTTTGATGTATCAGATTATGTATATTTATGAATTGTAATAATGGCAAAGAAATGTAAATTTATTCAGAAACATGTTTAAGGTGTATTGGCATATAATTGTGGAATAAAATGACTTGTGATTATTTTTGGATATTCATCTCTGAGACTATAACTTGTGGTGTGTGTGTTTATTGTGGGGTCACAGTACAGAGTAGTTGATTATTTATTAAGATTGGGTGTTGTTAAGGGAAATGGAACTCGTGACAACCCGGATCCCCGACCCCGGATTTGGGGGTGTTACACTTTGAGTTTTGCTATTCAATATTATTGCTCCATCTGTTGAGCTAAACAGTACTTTGCACCTGAATTTTCATGCAAAAATATTTTTGATAACTTGCTTTAATATATAACAATTAACAAACTAACAAAGTACTAAGAATACTTATCTAAGAAATTCGGAAATATTCTTTTTATATAGCAGAATATAGAGGCGATTTATACTCTCTATATAGCTGTTATTAAAAAAGTATGTTGGAATTCTTTTAAATAATTCTATTTTTTACCCGACACTTTATTTCATCCGATAGAAACTTTGTCTCTCAATATAAGAAACATAGTTTAAATCGACCGAGATTTAACCGACCGTCACTGGTCAAGAAATAAATTCGACTGTCAGGTGAAACAGTTGATTTTACAACCACTACGCTATAAGTGGGCTGTTGTAATGCCTAAATACTGTTACAATAGGCCCGAAAAATGTTACATTAGGTCTATTATAATACAAGAGGATGTTACGTTTATGAGCATTACAATAGATACCCTAATGTAACACTACTTTGATCTATCGTAATAGTGATAAAATCATTACAACAGGCATTTAATGTAACGTTGTAATGCCCAAATATAACGCAAAACAAGTGATAGATTAGGTTCGATCAAGATTGTAGAAGTGGGCCCCACCAGGGGTCCCCACATGAGGGGGCCAACGTGGATCCCACATGTGGGTCCCACGTAGCCTATTGTAACCGTCTTTTTATCTATTGTAACACCATTTTTTTTATAATTAAGTAATAGTAGCATTTGTAATATAACACTATATATAGACAAATGTAACGTTTAATTTTAAATTTTTAAAATACATGCTTTGTTTAAAGAACAATCCCATTATCAACAAAACATCAAAGTTGACATACATAACAGTCTCAATCTTAAAACCACACTACTAGATAACAGTCTCTATCTCCAAACCATACTACTACATAAGAGTCTCATCTCCAACCACACTACTACATAACATCCAAACCATGTCAACTACTCCAAACCAATACATATCACCAACTAAGACCAAAGTACTGCATTTTCAAAGTACTAATCTCCATATCGCCCATACTTTCTCCAGCATTGAGGAGAGGTAAATCACAATGTTAGATATTGAATGCTATGAAGTGTAACACAGAGGGGGGGTAAATGTGTTTTATGGATTTTTCTTTGTATTTAAGCTTTTTGGATTATGGTTTGAACAAAGCAGTTAAGAAATATAAATATTATGTTTCACGGAATTCAACCACAACACACATTATATAAAATTCACTTAATTGTATTAATTAAGTTGGTCTTGCTACAAATCTGTGTTCTTAAGAAAATAAGTACTCAACTTTTATCTTGAGAGAATACAAGAAAATCTAGATCTGTTTATTTTTTGTAAATTAAGGACCCGTGCATGCTTCATAGAAAAGCAACACGAGTTTACAAAATTTGCACTAAAATATACTTAACCATTTTCTAAAGTAACCTTATCTATTTTCTTTTCTGTTGTTAGCAAATCTGTGCAGAATCTTGCAGGTCTGTGACCACCCTATGCCTAGTGAATCTTGGCCCTTGATCTTGTATTCTTCAAACTACTTTTATAGACTTTCCAATTCAGTGAATGAATTGTTCGTTGACTGATAATCTTGAATGTTGAACTTGTCTGTATTCTAAATTTGAAATAGTATGTCAAGATCTCCAATTGTTCTATAGAGAACTGACATATCGATAAGTATAATGACTTATCGATATCTCTGAGTTCCCTATAAGTATATATTTGACTTGTCGAGGTCTCCGGTTCTTTACATGTGAAGTGACTTTTTGATATTTCTGAGATATCTACATGTAGAAATGACTTATCGATATCTATGAGATCTTTATATACACAATTTGACTTATCGATATCATTAAGATCTCTATATGAGAAATTGACTTGTCGATATCTACGGTTCTCTACATCTTCATGTGACTTGTCGATATCTATGAGACTTCTCTATAAGCCATTTTGGACTTCTCAACAAGTCATTTTGGACTTCTCGTATGACTTCTCGATATAACTTGATATGTGACTTGTCGATATCTTAACTTAGAACATTTTTCATAGAACAACATTATTCAACTCCAAGTTTCTAAATCTCTTCTCTGAGGCATGATCATGACTTGATCTTCTTCTAGAGTTTATTCCTTAGCTTGAAATTGTTCATAGAAAAATTCCCCAGTCTAATCTACTAACCATTTTTACAGACTCAAGAAATATAATTGCAGAATACGGATTTGATTATCAAACAACTTAATCTTAGGGTTGTCAATGTGACTTAATCTAGTTATTATACAGGCATGTCTTGCACAACAATCTCCCCCAATTTATGAGAAGATTGATTATCACAAATTCAAGCCTGATAACAAGACTAATCCCAAGCTAAAATCAAATACAATAAATTGACAGATTAAATAAGAATTACACTGTTTATACATTGATCAATTACATCAGTTCAAAATTACAGACATCAGGTGAATTTCTCATAGTCAGGTTCTTTCCTAATGAGGTCCTTAAAATTTACTAGCACTTGAAGTTATTAAATAATTTATGTCCCTCTTAAGGCTTCCACCAGTTTGAGTCATTCTTCCAATGAGTAATTGTTGAGATAATTAACCCTGAATCTTGAAAATCTGTCAACTTGAATGTTCAGAAAATGTCCATCTTTTGAAATTCTACTCAACCCCCTTGCCTTGAGTTCATTAGATATTTGTTCAAACATCTCAAGCTCATTGGCATATTTCCTTCCTCTTTCTTCCCTCTCAGCCTTTATCCTAGATGCCTTTCATCCCTTTCTCCCAACCTTTCAAACATCACAGCCTTCCACATTTTTGTGCTAGAATCCTTGTCCTTCATCAAACTTATCACTCTCTTCAATTCTGTGGTTGAAAATGTTTCCGTTACTTCTCTGCTTAGAAAAACGAAGGAGCCATCTAAGTAGTAGATTATCTACTTCTCCCAGATAGACAACTCAAACTTTGACTATCTCCTCAGCTAGTTGTTGGTGATAGTCATTATCTGTTATCACTACACCAAAGAATGCATATATCAACAACAAAAATATATTGCATTAAGTGCTATTTATATTGCGGTAGAATATACGACAACAAATATGCAAAATTTTGGCATTGCATCCAGTGATGATGCAATAGAGGTCCTATAGCAATATTTTAAGACATGTATAGTAACAATAAAATATTATTGAAATAAATCATATATAGGAACAAAATGTATTTTACAGCAACGCGGTTAAATCATTGCAATAGTTGTTTTTGTCGGCAAAATAACCACCTTAAAGTAACATTAATTGGGCCAATTGCAATGAAATTTAACGCCAAATTTAACAAGTTTTGCAACAATTTTAAACCAATTGCAATATTTTTATAGCTGATGTAATTATTAATGGCAACATATTTGGACACAATTGCAACAATATTTTTTTTATAAAAAAATGTAAAATCCAACTATAAATAGAATAAGATGGGCATTTTTTATGCCACAAAACTAAACATCAATGTCATTCATGAGTACAATAAACAATTCAAAAGCAGCTCGCAGGCTGTCCCAACATCATCATACAAACCATTTATAATTTAAGTCTAAAACAAAATGATAAAAAGTAATCTAGCTACAACTTCGAACTATAAAATAAAACATAAAGCAATTGGATGTTCACGATGTTGGCCATCGATCAACACATATCTTAGGGTGAGATTGTCTTGGTTTTTAGAAGGACTTTTGTCTTGCGGAGCTTTAACTTTACTAACCATTTCTTTATTTTTGTTCACTTTTTCTTATTTTATCCTCTGAACTATTCTGTTCTTCTGTACATTTCTTCTACCATTGATTTCCAAAGGAGCACACGAGCATTTAAATAGTTTATAGTGCTAGGGATGTGTAACTTTTTATTGAGCAAATATCAACTGCTTGTCCAAACCAAGAAATCACTATCTGCATGTGGCTGTGGTTAGGAGAGAGCGTGGGGCGGATCAGAGCGGTTTTTGGATAAAACCAAAACCGGATCCGCATATCCTCGGTTTTTAAAATTTAAAACCACAACCGCAACCGAAACCATCGGTTCGATTTTTATCGGATCGGTTTCGGTTATAAACCGCGTTCAATAAAATTAACAAAATAAATATGATTAGTAAAATTTTTAAACATACAAATTACAAATATAAAGTATATTTGTTCCGAAAAAAGAATGCAAAGTTTTCATAATTAGGACACTTAATGGGTAAGGAAGTAACAGATGAAAGTATACAAAGTAGCAGGTGTATATCTGGTCATCTGGTATTATTAACATCTAATGCTATTAACAGGTACATCTGTATATCACTGATATCACTCTATTTTACCCATCTTAGCAAAGTCCCTAAGAATAACTAGAATTCACTGTGTTATTCTGCCAATTATGTGATAAGTGATCCATGAATGCTACTTTACTTAAATTCCTTTACAAATTTGAGTAATACGAACAACACAACATGAATTACCGCTGTACAACCGATAGTAGTTTAAGAACAACAAGAGAAAACTATTGAAAAAATGCAAAGAGATGAGTAGTACACATGAATTTTATAAATAATAAATATAATTTATTTATTTTTAATTATTCGGTTAGATCGGGTTTTTTCGGTTCAGTTTTTACTTATAATTGCATCCCAAAAATCGGATTCAGTTTTGGTTTTTTAATTTTACGGTTTCGGTTTTGAATCGGTTTTTTGCGGTTCGGATTTAAATGGTTTTCAATGGTTTCGGTTTCAGATTCGGATTTTTTTGGTTTTCTCCTCAAACCTAGTTGTGGTATTGTAGGTACCTCTGCTCTACCTTTAATTTTCAAAAGTCTAACATATAATCATAGTAGTCAGTAGTAAATCCCGTACAAAGAAGAGTATAAAATATTATTCATGCATTTATTTCTACAACTATCAAAACTATATTAAATAAAAGTTAGAAAGTAATTTAATAAAAATTACAGTAAAACTAATCATTTTAATTGGTACACTCTTATTAATCTGGGAAAATGCAAGTTTATCAAGATAATCTGTGTGTATCTACTACAATCAAACCAAACCTATCGATTGAATACATAGTCCAACAAAGGCAAAATATACACACACCTTATGAGTATGTCTCATCTTTCCTTGCAAGATTAACAATAGAAGTGAAACCTGCAAACACCAAAGGATAATTATCCCACCTTCCAAATGTACAATTGTCTTATCCTTTTATTACTTAATGAATGTCAAAAGTCCATCTTTAATAGTGTCAACCACTCAACTACCTGGTGCCTAGTCCAAAAAAATAGTGCATGGCGGAATTATGCAGAGGTGATTGACTGTGGTTCTTCCTGGTGAAGGTTCTCTTTAAGGAATTCTAAAAAAAATCAAAACCCTGCATTTATGTATAACTTGTATTACTTAATTATTTATGGTCATCTTAGATCTATACGAATAATTTCAATAACTTCTTTAGATAAACCTCTTTTGTAGATGAAGTGTAAATCAGTGACACATTTTGGATATTGCTTAAATACCAGCTACAAAAGCTTGAAGGTAGTCTTCTGATTGGGCCTGCATAACTTGATCAGGTGCTAGAGTGTCCAATAATATATTTGAGAGTTCCCAAAACTAAACCTAATGTAACAAATTCCAAAATTTCCTAGATTAATTCAAGGCTTTAGACTATCTTGTAAATGAGTGTTTAAGTTGCAAGAGTACTACCTTAATTTGACAGACTAAACTATGGCCATCTATGTTGCTTGGTACCAGTCCCATGTTTAGTTGTTCCTTTGTAATCTCTTGTTGTCCATGGTCATCATTTATTTTGAAGATTCCTTCTGCCTGCACAACCAAGTGCAAGTCAAATTTGAAAGTGTCAATACTTTAACCATTATTTCATATTGATTCAGATGTTATTAAGATAATGGTATAGAAAATAACCAACATAAAAATATAACCTGTAGGCCTCCCTGCTCATAAAAATGCCTTTGCATCACTAAAAATATTGTGGGCACACTGTCCCCTATGGAGTCGAATGAAAGCTACATTTATTTTGTTAAAACTCCAAACACACTTGAACTACATAGTAAAAAACACATTGATATGACCTATGTTGCTTCAAGCAATGTTGGGTGCAAACAAACATATAATTGACTACCTGAACCCCACACATACAAATTATAACTAGTACAGAGTACATTAAAAAAATCTCACATAAAAACATAATCATAAACATAAACATAAAAAATCAAGTGCAGATCTCAGTGCACCAACATCTTTAAACTAAATATTAAATTAATAAAAGAAAATATATATTAACACATTATGTACATTTCCAAATAACTAGAAAATAAATAGAATTTAAGGTGCATATATCCATACATGTACGTATATATATAACAAATTAACAAACTATTACTCTTAACAGATATTTCTAATTGAAAAACTCCAATTAGAAACAAATGAAGCCCTAATTAATAGTATAACCCTAAATTAAAACAAAATTGGAACATGGAAGAAAATATTGGAGTATATATATACCCTAATTCAAATATATACTAACACCCTAACCAGATTTAAAAAGCAATTTGGGGACAAATATACCTTCTTTCGCTATTTAGTCTACAAATTTGAATCATATAACTAGAGGCACTGTGTTCCTGAAGCTTGAGTTTGGAAGTCCATATACATTTCTCTCTCTTTGGCTTCTCACCTTTTCTTTTATTTACTCATGACGTTGGTGTTTTTAAGTTTTGTGTTTAAGTGTGTCTGTGTTGCAAATATATTTTCTAAAAAAAATTTAGATTAATTTCGGTTCTCCCGCTTGTTTCAATTGTGCTCGGGATAAAAATATTTGAAAGCCCGCTTCATTTGTTGGTGGCCCGCCACAAATTGGACAAAAAGATTGTATCAATTGCAACATTTTATCAGGACTGTTACATAAAAAATTACCATACCTATTAAATTGTAACATTTTAACTTGTCAAAAACTCTCGAGAAATAACAACAAAAAATTTTCAAATTTATAAAATTTGGTTACCATAGGCAATCTATGGTGTAGCGTATGTTTCTAGTTATAGATAAAAAGTCAGCTTGATTAAAGCAGTTTCAGATAGCACCAACATTAGCTTTAATTTTATTTGGTTTTCTCCTAACAGTTTTGAGGTGAGCCTTAATTGGAGGCTTGAATGAAG
Source organism: Apium graveolens (assembly GCF_009905375.1). Lineage (NCBI taxonomy): Eukaryota > Viridiplantae > Streptophyta > Magnoliopsida > Apiales > Apiaceae > Apium > Apium graveolens. The sequence goes on along the minus strand of NC_133650.1, from coordinate 274,008,460 downwards.
GTAGGTTTGAAATTTTCTTTAAAAAGACATTGTTGGTTGTGGTTGGTATTTTGAGTAAGGAATTTGCAGTTTGTTTGTATAAAAATTTGGGTTTTGAGGTTGGAGTTTGTTGAGTGTTTGATTGGCTAGGTTTGAGGGTTTGAGTTTGAGTGATTTGGATTTTTGGACTTTCTTTTGTTTTGTTCCTTCCTCTCTATCCTTTCTCCTCCTCTTATTGCCACCCCTCTCCTTCTTCTCTTCCTTCTATTTCTTCTTCTCAACCACCTTGTTACTAGCTGCTTTGCTAGACTGACTTGGATCTGAGCCAAAAGGTTTTTGTTCATCTTTCTTCTACTCATCATCATCCAAGTCATCTCTAGTGTTGATTTGAGTTTTGGGTAGCATGGTTCCAGCATTTGTCATATATATTCTCAGAATCATGATAATTAATTCATCTTCAACATTTTTCATCCTCTTTGTCCTTAAATCAGTCTCCAATGTCATGATCAATATTAAGTTTCCCATAACACAATATTTAGGGATCATGAATTGTTTGCATTTTCAAGTTATAGAACAGATATAGGCCACCCCATTCGTGGTTGATGATAGGCTTCAGAAAATGCAGCAATTTGTGCCTTTTTAAGCTCTCCAAGTAGTTGAGTGTCCTCTGGAATCACCCTGTTGAATTTCTTAATGATGACATCCAGCTCAGATGCTCTCTTGGATTGAATATTTGAGAGAAACACCTGCATACACCTGTTTACACCACAATCATTGACATTGGCAATAATCCACTTTTTTATGAAGTTTCCATTTGTCACTAACACCACTCTCAGAAAGTTTATGTTTTTAACCAAAGCCCTTTTATATATGATGTAGTTGTTGTTTAGAGAAACTCTCAGTGCTGTAAGAAATTTATTGAACTTCTTGTCAAGGCAAGGTCCTTCTGCAGCCAACTGAAGTCTGTCTTTACCAACATCATGTGTACTTTGAGTGGTTTGGCTTTGGCTTGTGGATTTTGGCTTGGTCACCATCTCCCCCTTAGTCTTGTTAGCAGGCATACTGATTGAAGATAGAGGGATCTGGGATCTTACACAGTGGCAGAGGTATATTTAAGGCTCCCATGATAACTCCCAAAGAAACTGAGTTCTGCATTTAGAGATTTTTATGGGTATCTACCAAGGACTTAATGTCCTGTTATTGAGACTGAACCAGAGTGGTGAGAGCACTAACTTGAGTTGAAAGAGAATCATTGGAGGCTTAAAGAGATGAGTTTTGTTGTTGCAGAGACTGGATTTGCAGATTGGTGGATCTGGAGAGTATGGGTTGTGAGCTCTGAGAGAGAGAGAGAGATACCAAAGGTGGCATGAACTGAGTTCATGATTTTCCCCATCAATAATGATGAAGGCTCATATCTTTCTTTGTGAAGTTGCTCCAACTTCACCTTTGTGTCATTATTTCTTGTGATTTGATGTTGGACCACCCTATGCAAGGCAATAAATGATTGCCTTAGATTCTTGATGTTGGTCTTTACACCAGTTAAACTGAAATTGGTCATCTTTTCTGCATACTTGTTGAATTTATTCTTGATCTCAATCTGATATGGCAGAAGTGCATCAATCTTGTCCATAAACATCTTTCTTATATTTTCTTCATGTCTACCTAGAGTTTGTTCCAATGCTTTACCAATAAAGTGAAAACCTTTAGCTGTGCCTTTTAGACCTCTGTAATAGCATCATACACCTCCTATGGACTGAGGGCCTTGCTATTTCTAATTAAAATTGGGATGTATTCCTCCTTGAATCTAGCCAAGGCCTCATCCATGGTAACACTAAAATCTTTAGACAGCCAGGCATCAACATTCCCATCCTACTCAGCTTCATCAGCTATCTTTGTCTGTTGAGCTTCAACTTCTTCCTTTTAAGACAACAAGATTGCTTGATAATCCTAATTGGACATGTCTGTGGTGAGTAGCTGTTGGGTAATATTTCCCTGTCCTGCCAATTGATCTCCTAGGAAATCATTCATTTTTAAGTGGTTGAGGCTCTACATCCTGTAGCCATTGAGATATTAAGTGTGAGGGTTGAAGGTGGGTGCTTGAGGTGGATGGTTGACTTGAAGTGTTTAAGTTTTGTTATTCCCTAACAATACAACAAGAATTACAGAAGGGGGGTTGAATGTAATTCTGGCTTCTTTTCAAGATTTTAAAATAGTTATAACTTAATATATATAACAATGTTTGATTTGCTTTAGTTCGGAATAGAAAGATAATGGAAATCAAAATAATGAGTAATAAAACACAAGCTTTAAAACTTTCTGGTGGATTAGAAAGCATCCACCAGATATATTGATATATATATATATATCATTTTGAGAACTCTGTGAAGCTTTGAATAGCTCAAAGCTACTTTACAAGTTGAACAAATAAACTACAGAGAAATACTCAGAGAATACAAATTGATATGTTTCTCTGAGAAAATGTATTTGCTTGGTTAATTATTCTACTTGCTACACTTGGTTTATATATTACCAAGTTTACATGACAGTAAGACAAGATAATAAAACAAAACATATCTAGTCTAACACTATGTTGCTTCACTACTCTATTCCAGCATCTTTGAATATCTTCACATTTGCATGGAAATGGTAATGCTTCCTTGTTCTCAAAATCCTACTTAACAGGCTGCCACATTCCTTTGACAAACACCCAACGCATATGACTGTGTTGTCACTGTCAACAACTATTTGAATTTGATCATCCGTCGGGACTATGTTTGTCATCCGTCAGGAGTCTTGATGATTATCCGTAGGGAGCTTTGTTGATCATCCGTCGGGAGTCTTTTAGATCATCTGTTGGGAGTCTATCTACCACTGTTAGTCCCTAACAATGCAACAAGAATTACAGAAGGGGGGTTGAATGGAATTCTTGAAACTTTTTCTGAATTATAAAATGTTCTAACTTAAAATATATATGATATTGTTTTGATTTGCAAAGTGCGGAATGACAAGTTAAATATGAATTAAAACACTAAGTAATAAAAACAAAAGTCTTCAAAACTTTCTGGTGGATTTGAATGTATCCACCAGATATATATATATATATATATATATATATATATATATATATATATCAAGAGAACTATGTGAAGCTTGAATAGCTCACAGCTGCTTACAAATAAGAACAACTAAACTTACAGAGACATGCTAAGGATATAGCTTACAATTGTTTCTCTGAGAAAAATACTTGCTTAGTCTTCTTGTTGTTCTATTTGCTACTCTTGGTTTATATATCACCAAGATTACACAGTAATAAGACAAGATAATAAGTCTAATACTATGCTCCTTCACTACTCTATTCCAGCATCTTTGAATATCTTCATAACAGCATGAAAATGGCAATACTTCTTTGTTCTCAAAACCCCAGTTGAGTGGGCTTCCACATTCCTTTTGCATACACCCGACGCATGTGACTGTGTTGTCACTGTCAATAGATGTTTGAATTGATTATCCGTCGGGTACATGATCATCCGTCGGGTTGCCTTGTTGATCATCCGTCGGGTAGCTTTGTTGATCATCCGTCGGGTAGCTATTTGGCACTTGACTTCATTTCATTTATGCAGAATTACAAGACATCATCTATGTATAATTAATCAACCTATTATGCATATCTAATTAAAGTCACCATGACTTATATGCTACTACAAAATCTATATAAAGGTGTTTGCAGAAATGTGCTACATGACTTATTGTTACATAAGCTACTCACTCGATGGATGTCAAATCATCATCCGTCGGGACTATATTGAGTCATCCGTCGGGACTATATTTGCTTATCCATCGAGTGCTACATAATACACTAAGTTGAATCTACTAATGTGTTTTGTTAATGAAATCATCAAGTTCACAATATATTCCCAATAATCTCCCCCAATTTATGTCTACTAGAATTATAGCCATAAATTAAGAGAAACGTGATGATAACAAAACACTCTAAAAATACAAATTTATATGAAAGTAGATAAAACTGTAAAGTGCTGCAAATAAAAAAATGTACAAATATTTGCTCACAGTCATTTTTAAGGTGCTCCTCTAGCCTGAGCAGATTAATCTATTTCCTTGAAGATTTGGATCTCTTTTCAAGCTTTCTGTTATTTTCTTCTATCTGATTTTGGAGCTGTATGTGGAATTCCAGTTCATCAGATTATGAGAGATTTAGCATTCCTTGCATTTCCAAAAGAGTCTCATTACTAGAGATGCTCAACTGGTCTTCTAATCTGAAGAATCTTCTAACTCCCTTATCATCCATGAATTCCATCAGCCAGTAGGGCCTTAGATGCACTCTACTTCCAGTGTATGGAATGGTTAGAGTCTTTGGAAGTGCATCTTTGGCTCTAATACTCCTCAGTTCTTCAATATTCTTTAGAACAAGTCTTCTAGCTGTCACATTGAATCCAAAGATCTTCTTGAAGGATGAATAAACCTTTATCAGCACAGATTGGCTCTCTTGAAGGATCCTGTGAAGTGGCCACTGTATCTCTTTTCCTCCCTTGTACTTGAATACTAACCTTTCAGGTAGATTCCTATAAGCATCAATCTCTCTGACTTCTTCCAGTTCATCTAGATAGAGGTTTAGATCTGAGAATTCCTTGATGTCACAGATGTACATGATGTCTCCCTTGTTGACTTTGGTTTGAGCTTTGGTTAGGGACTTGGATCTGAGAGTAGAGGGCTTCACTTTCTTGACTGCTCTGGTCTTTGTCTTCTTTGGCTTCATGAAGTGAGGTAGATTGAGTTCAGGTACTGGTAGACTATCCCAGTCTATTGGCTCATTATTTGGAATGATAGGTTCACCATGAAAATTCTTGGATGGATCTATCTTGAATTCTTCATGTGCCACAGAGGGCATGGATGTTTAAGTTGTTGTAGAAATAGACTCTTTGGGAAAGTATCCTTCCATCTCCTCATCACTGAAATCCAATTTTCTCTTGATTCTTTGCTTGTACCTTGGCTTCTTTGTCTGTGGAGGTTCATTTTGCATTACTTGATCTTGAGATTCAACAATTTTAGATGGTTGTGCAGAAATTTGTTGTATGGGTTTCACAGCTTGTAACTTGGCCAAGATAGCAACTTGCTCCTTATTTTATTTGAGCTTTTTAGCATCTAGAGCAACTTGCTTCTTTTCTTGCTTTAGTCTTGCATTTTCTTCCCTTTTTGCTTCAGCAAAATGAGGGTGTCCAGCCACCAGACAAATTTCCTTACCATTTCTGAAAATCTTGGCTATTCTCCTTTTTAGAACTGAATCTGTAGGATCCTTGTAGAATACTATAGACCTGGCCAACAGCTTCTTCTCATCAGGCTTTAGTGTCTCATACACTGTATCCAAGGGATTCTTTAGAGAAGATTTAGGATAATTGACCTTTGGCTTCAAAATTAGCTTAGCCTTTGGAGATTTGATGCAGGATGGCTGTCCTCTTTCCAGATTATTCATGCTCATATCATTTACAGAGATTTTCCTGACTTGAGAGTGATGAATGGCTGATTTTTCTGGCTTCTTTGCTAGCCCAAACCTCTTTTGAATGTCCTCATCAATTTTCTCCCAGTTGATTGAGCTCAACTGCTTCTTTTCAGTTGCTCTCAATGTGGCTGCTACTTCATTAATCAGATTAATGTTGTCTTAGTTGGTAGCTTAGGGAAAGCAACTGTAGGCACAATTACTTTGCTAACTTGAATATTGAGCTGTTTCTCTCCATCACTTGAACCTTTCTCCCCCTTTTTGTTATCATCAAGTTGTGTTGGAGGGAGTTGAGCAGCCACCAACTGTTGGAGTAGTGCAGTTTGAGCTTCTTGATTGTTAAGTATCTTGGCCATTGACTTCTCTACAGCAGAGAGTCTTGAATTCATGGCCTCAACTTTCCTATTGAGATCAGCCTCCTTCCTTAGCTTTTGAGCAATTTCAGTCATGGTGGTTGCAGGGATTCTAACATCCATCCTTTCTATAACATCTTGCTTGACTTCAGAAATTTCTTGCTTGATTGCATCCACACTCTGATTGTGTTGGAGGGCTTGAGTTTTATGCAGCCGGAGGGCTTCAAGATATGCTTTGAGTAGCTTCTTTGTGCTAGCATTGGAAGATGTCTGAATGGCTGCTTGGGTGTCATGAATTAGCATGAATAGTGTTGATTGGAGATGTGAGTATGAGCATTCTTTTGTCAGCATCCAGGAAGGAAAATCTGCATCTCCCCCTATGTCCATGCTATCTTCCTCATCATCCCCATCAGCATCCCCAAAAGAAGTTTCATCCAGTTCAAAATCACTGCCAATGTTGAAAGGCATAGCAGTGATTGCATCCTTTGCTCTCTGTAAAGATTGAGTAGTATACACCAAGTTCAGCAATCTTTAAGTCTCCTCATTGCCCTGTACATCTAGAGTTTGGTAAGCTGTCACAGGGTGAGTAAATGTCTTAGCATCCAGGGAAATGGAATCTATAACAACTTGATATTCTTGCTGAAATAGCCTTTCCCTTTCTGCATCATTGACATTCATTGACTCACTTGCAATGGTTTCCATCCTTATCACTCCTGTACATACATTTCTCTCATGATCTCTCTTTTGTTACATCAAGGTCTCACCTTGGCTCCCCACCCTCACCTTCACCATCTAAGGTGGGACTCCTCACACTCACTTTCTCCAGTCCTGAAGAAATGGACTGCATTGGTTCACTCTTTTCCTATCCTTTTTCCTGGGAGCAACCCAGACTCTCACTCATTTCACTCCCTTCCCTCAATCCTAGGAGTGATTGCACTACTACTAAGTCTTCTGCACTTGTAATAATTGATGAAATTTGAAGCTGTGCAGAGACATTCGACAGATAAGGAATATCCGCCGAGTTAGTAATTTGACTATCCGATGGATAACTGCTGTTAAGCTTATCTGTCGGGATACAATCACTACTCGACGAATGAACAATATCTATCGAGTGAGTAGAAATGAATGAGTTTGGAGTGGAAACTATTGTGGACTCTGTGTAGATTGATGAAAATTTTGGCACAGATGTCTCAACAGTTCAGAAAGAAATGGCAGGTGAGTCAACAAATCATCTAGAAGATGATGCTCACTTGCTTGGATTTTTAGTTTCTCCAAGAGAGTTAAAGATGGAGAATTTAGAAGTGATGTATTTATTATGTCAACATCCAAAGAGTGTGTGGGAGAATTTGGTGTTTTAGGTGCTTCTATTATTAAAGATTTTGGCTGTGACTCCACATTTATTGGTGCCACATCAACCTGACTTTGAGAAGGTGCAGTGACTATGTCTTTAGTACCAGTTTGCACAGTATGTGAACCCTGTGCATCCATAAGGGTCTTTGATTTCTTCTTTCTAGTGTAAGTTTGGGGTGAGCTTGTGTCCCTTACCCTTTGGCCTATGCTCTTGGCTAAGAGCTATGTTCAATAGTCAAATCCTTTTCGGAGGATGCAACTAGTAACGAGCTTATATCCTTATTAAGAACTGCAGTTTGTTGGGAAACTGCAGTGTGTCTAGGTTGGGAAACACTCACCTTTCCAACCTTATCCTTAGGGTTTCTTTGATGTTCACCCTGTCCCTCACCTTTCTTACCCACCTTCACACTCCCCTCTTTTGGTATGGTGGATTTTACAACTGGCATATTTTGAGAGACACAAGAGGGGGCTTTCTTTTTCTTTATTTTTGAAATTTTGGATTTGGTAGCTTGGGTAGGCAACTGTTGGGTCAATGACACAGTCGCCATGGCTACACTGGAATGCAAAGAAGTTTTTGAGGCTGGAAGAGTAGAGACAGTTGAAATTACCTCACTTACCTGAGGTGTCTCCATAACTGGAAAATAGAAGAGTGGCACCTCTTTGTGATGGTTTGCCCTGTTTAAATCTGCTATGATTCTCCTTTCTTGAACCCAACAATCTAATTTGTTGGTTAGGTTCTCAAGCATAATATCCTCAGAGAGGTGGTTAAAAAGTATCATTAAAAATATAACATAGTAAACATTTTTACCCCTCTTATTTAGCTCCCCTAACTTAAACCCCAACTCAAATATGACAAGATCACTAAAGTTGAAAATTTTATCAGTTACTAGCATGTAAAGCATGTTGAGCATAGAGATATTAACTGATTCAAATTGCTAATTTTACCAGAAAATACCTTAGTAACTACATCACACAGATAAATCCATTCCTTCCTAAGACCCAACCTCTTAGTTTCACTTAATTTCGAAGTAGAGAGTGCATAGCCCATGGAGTTAAGCATATTAACAATGTCAGTGTTTGTGTGTGGAGAAGTTACAGTATTATCAGGAATTTTGAAACATGCTTTAATAATATCACTATTAACACATAATTCCTTACCTTTAATAGTGAAATTGATAGTCTTATCAGTTGTGTTGTATGTTGCAGTCGTCCACATTTCTTCAACAACCTCACAGTAAATGGTGGGTGATTCCAGCATGGCATAGTTGAGTTTGCAGTTCTTCACAAAATCCATCATTTTTTGGTAGTCCCTAGACTGTTGAATCTCCTTGTTTACTAAAGCTGTGAAGTTGTTCTTCTCGTAGATAAATCCAGTTTGAGACATGATCTTTACAACTGGTGCCATTGTTAGAGAGTAAAAACTTGCACAGAGAGAGAGAGAGAGTAAGTGCTTTTGAGAAAGAAAGAAGTTAGAGCAGATGTTTTGAGAATGATAAAAGAAAAATAATGAAAATGAATTATACTTTTATACTATCTCAAAAATAACTGTCAAAAATAATAAAGTTAAACAAAGTAACCAATAAAAATTGCCCAAAATTGCCGTTTAAAAAAATAAACTGTAAAAATTCCATCAATTATCCGTCGTGTTATGCTTACAAACTATAAGTATACTCGATGGATAATGTTCACAGAATCAATGGCTAAGAATAAGACAATTCGACGGATGAGGATAAATCAGTTATCCGTCGAGACATAAAATATTCCAGAAAAATAATTAATTTTATTAACAAATAGTATACCGACGGATTATCAAACTCGATGGATAATGATCATCCGTCGAGATGTAAATTTTGACTTAGCCAAAATTTCATCCATAACTGAAAAATCAATTAAATTTCTGGCTGCATTTCAACTTGCAAATTATCTGTAAAGATTCAAGATTAATTAAGAATACCTAACTCACTTACCAAACTTGAAAAGGTGGATTCATCCAGTGACATGGGCTGCATAGGCTAAGAAGATTCTGATGGCTTCAAGTCTTGCAACATGAGCAAATATTTCATCAAAATCTATTCCTTCTTATTGACAATAGCCATTAGCAACTAATCTAGCTTTGTTCCTGACTACTATGCCATTTTCATCCATCTTGTTTCTGAATACCCATTTGGTGTCTATTGGATTCTTTCCTTTAGGCTTGGGTACCAGCTTCCATACTTTGTTCCTTTCAAATTGGTTTAGCTCCACATGCATAGCTAAAACACAACTAGGATCCAACAAAGCTTCTTCTACCTACTTTAGTTCTTCCTTAGAGAGGAAGCTGCTATATAGACATTCTTCTTGAGTTGCTCTCCTTATTTGAACTCTAGAAGATACATCACCAATAACGAGCTCAAAGGGGTGATCCTTTGTCCATTTCCTTTGTTGAGGTAGATTAGCTCTGGATGAAGAGGCCTCATTGTTGTCTTGATGTGTGATTGAGTTTTGATTATTAGAAACTCCCCCTGAGTTTATGGATCTTTGATTTGAGAAAGGGGAATTTTCCGTAAGTGATCTATTTTGACTTTCAGCTTCTTTTGATGACCCGACGGATGGTGAATTTTGAGTACCGACGGATGAAGCTGGTTGTCTCCCGACGGATAAAGCATATTGTCTCTCGACGGATGAAGCATTTTGTAACTCGACAGATGTTGAATTTTGTGCTTCATTGGTAGTAGAATTTTCTGCATTATCCTTTGATACTATTTCTTAATCACTTTCATCATCACTGTCATCACTAACCATCTCCACATTGTCAAATTTGAAGCTTTCATGGTAATCTCCATCTTGTTGTCCTTCAATCTTTTTATCATCAAACACAACATGTATTGATTCCACAACAATGTTGGTTCTCAGATTGTAGACTCTATATGCTTTACCAACAGCATATCCAACAAAATTCCTTCATCTGCTTTTACATCAAACTTCTCATTCTGATCAGTTTGATTTCTCAAGATATAACATTTACAGCCAAAGACATGAAGAAAATTTAGAGTTGGCATCTTATTCTTGAACAATTGGTAGGGAGTCATGCATTTTGCTTGATTAATAAGAGAAATATTCTGAGTGTAGCATGCAGTATTTACAGCTTCAGCCCAGAAATATGTTAGTAACTTAGATTCTTCAAGCATTGTCCTTGCAGCTTCAATAAGTGATATGTTCTTTCTTTCTACTATTCCATGTTGTTGTGGAGTTCTTGCTGCTGAAACTCATGCAAAATCCCATTTTCTTTACAAAATGCTCTTATGACAGAATTCTTGAACTCAGTTCCATTGTCACTCCTGATTCTTCTAACTTTGAAATCAGGATGATTATTGACTTGCCTTATGTGATTGATGATGATTTCACTAGCCTCATCTTTAGACTTAAGGAAATATGTCCAAGAGAACTTTGAGAAATCATCTACAATTCCTAGGCAAAATCTTTTCCTTGAGATGGACAACACATTGACTGGTCCAAACAGATCCATGTGTAGCAGTTGCAGTGGTTCTTCAATTGTTGAATCAAGCTTCTTTCTGAATGATGTTTTAATCTGCTTTCCCTTTTGGCAAGCATCACACAGTCCATTCTTAGAAAACTCCACTTGAGGAATGCCTCTAACCAGTTCTTTCTTTACAAGTTCATTCATGGTCTTGAAGTTTAGATGGGATAGGTTTTTGTGCCAAAGCCAACTTTCATCTTGACTTGCTTTACTGAAAAGACAAGTAACAGATTCTGTATTTGATTAGTTGAAGTCAGCTAGGTACACATTTCCTTTTCTCACTCCAGTGAGAACCACTTTGTTGCTCCTCTTGTTTGTCATAACACAGGCTTTTGAGGTGAAGGTCAATGAATTGCCTATATCACAAAGTTGGCTGATACTCAACAAATTGTGCTTGAGACCATCCACTAAGGCAACCTCCTCAATGATGACATTGTCTTTTTAAAATCAAGCGATATCCCACAGTATAACCCTTGTTGTCATCTCCAAAAGTAATACTTGGGCCAGCTCTCTCCTTGAACTCTGTGAGTAGGGTAGAATCACCAGTCATGTGTCTTGAACAACCACTATCCAAGTACCACAGATTCTTTCTATTTCCCTGCACACATTAAAACCAAATCAAGTTAATTTTGGTACCCAAGTTTCCTTGGGTCCTGCCTTGTTAGCTTTCTTCTTCTGTTTCTTAGGTTTGATCTCATTTCACTTGGGGATATCAGATTCATCCTTAGTCATTTGAGTTGGACCTTTGAAACCATTCATTACAACAGAATTATCATGCACATTTTGATTGACAGGAAATGGCATGCTATTAGTAAACATGTTATTCAAGTAGGGCATGCTAAATGGCATTTGAGGCATACTAAATTCAGCATAATAAGGATTAGGTGCAAATGGCATATTAGCAAATTGTGCATTCATATTCTGTGAAGACATAGCATTCATAGGCATAGAAGTCATGGAATTCATGTTGGGAAAAGGAGGTGGCACAAATATGGAAGTAGGCATGACAGTTTTGCAATTAACAGACGGATGATTTACATAACCACACTTAACACAGATTTTTCTTGGAGCATACTTATCAGGTGTGTAGTTGTTATGTTTGTTAATCCCTACTTTACCATTTCTATTATTTTTTCTTTTTAGCCTCTATTTTAACCTCAATCTTTTCTAGTCTGTCATTCAATTGTTTGATAGACAGATGTCCAACATTCATGTAATAATCCCCAAAATTTTGAACTTTTTGTAACCCTTGTGAATAGTGTTTTAGCTGAATGAGAAAACTTTTCATGCCACACTATGTAGGGGTTCTGTTATGGATATTCTGAGATTTTATTAGTACTCTACATGGTATATAAGTGTATGTAAAGATCACCAGAATCCAATTCCGAACACTTTGATTTTTCCCGGAAATCCACTAGATACGGAAAGAATTGAGTATAAGGTAACAGGATAAAAAGGATTTAAATTAAAGGATTATAAGAGAGGATCATAAAAGGAATATAATATATTGAAAAAGGTTAAGGGAACCTAAGTAATAAGATCCCGGGTATGATCCCTCAAATGATAAACGAAAACGAAAGTTAAGCGAACCGTATAACAGATCAGCGGTCATTAGGCAAACAATTAGGAAGTTAATCAAAGAGATTAGAGGAGATGATGTCACCCAACCAATGAGAAGAGGACAAAGAGGGGAAGATGACATCATAGCATGACATAAGCATGACATGGGAAGGAAGGAGGTTTGGTTGAATGAGAACCACACAAAGTCCAAGGCTAAAAAGGTAATTAACTAAATCAAAAACAAAACCAAATCAACCAAGCCAAGCAAATCATTTTCATCAAAACATAAAATCATTTCTTTCTCTTCAACAAAAGCTTGCTCTCGGCTTTTTACTATTTCAAAGGCAAGAATTTTCAAAATCCAAGATCCAAGCCTCCTAAATTGGCAAGATAATTCCCTAATCATCCTTATGCATAGTTATGGCTATATCATGAGTTTAAGCACCCCATTCATTCTCAATCTTCTTCAATAAATCAATGAAGAAGATAATGAATAGTGATTTCAAAGTTTTTAACTTGTATTTTTCTTGTTTTCCTTTAAGATCCAAGCATCCCTAAGACTTCTCAAAGCTTCTTAAGGCTTCCTAGCTACTCCCACCACTTCAAGGAAGGTATATCATCTCCAAACCCTATATTCCTTTGTATTATAAGATGATTTTGATTATTATGGTGATAGAGTAGCTTGAAACTTGTTTGTTTAAGAGTTTGGGTTGGAATGGTGGTGGTTGATTTGTTGAAATCTTAAGAGTTGGTTAAAGAATGTAGTATAGTTTAAATACAAGTTTTGGGGTTAAGTAAATTGATTACAATGAGTTGAGTTGGGGCTTTTGTAATGTAGTTTAGATGGAGGTTTGATTGGGTTGTGAATTGGAGTTGAAATTGTGGTTGTTTGAATTGGTTTGAAATTGGGAAATCGCATAAACATAGCCGTCGTAATATCCGATTTACTTTAGACTGCTTTTGTTCATAACATTTGGACCCGATAACTCCTTGCTAGATTATGACCATTTCCATGCTTATATAGTTCATGTTACGAGCTTCGTTTTGATATGTAGTTCGTTTGATTCCGATGTACGGTTTAGGAGAAACGACCGTTTCAAGTAACGGTGTTTCGCGAACGAAACTTTTCCCCTCGCCTTACTTTGAAACATAGGTTAAAGACCAAAAAGGGTTAATTAATGTATGAAACAATTATGGTAAGTGTGTTAGGCAGTTGGTAAGCCACTCGCGAAAGAATCGCCTTAAAACTCGTAATGGTTAATTTATTAAAAATGGTGGAGCCGAGGGTACTCGAGTGACTTAAGAGAACCAGTAAGCGCAAAGCGAGCGTTAGAGTCTAATTTGGTTAGAGTATAGAATTACAAGTGACTTTGGTTTAATTCCAACTTATTTGTTGTTTATAGGTTACCAGACTCGTCCCGAGCCTTTTTTCACCCCCAGTCACTCAGGCAAGTTTTCTACCCGTTATACTGTTGTTGTGATGTATATTTGTATATGCATTATCTTGCGATAGATGCATGTTGGTTAATTAGCAAATGTTGCGATATATTGAAGCATGCTGATATGGTATATATATGCATGCTTGTTTCGTATTCTTGCCATATATATCTGTTGGTTCAGTTGATAGTACCTATGCTAGAGGATAGCGGTAATTTGCATATACCCTTAGTATAGGGACCCAAAGGTGAAAACATTTTCTAAAACCGGGAGTCGAGGATCCCGAGTAGATTTTATATATATTTATATATTTATATATATATGGTTATAGTTTCCACAACTATTAATCGAATAAAGTTTATTCGAGAACTTTGTTTTATTTTATGAATATTATTTATAATATTCATCCGAGGACTTATGACTCATTTTATTTTATTAATTGAAGATTATTTCGAATATTCATTCGAGGGCTTATGACTCAGTTATATTATTTAATGAATATTATTTGAATATTCATTTGAGGATGTATGACTCCTTTGTTTAATTTTATGAATATTATTTATAATATTCATCCGAGGACTTATGACTCCTTTTATTTTATTAATTGAAGATTATTTTGAATATTCATTCGAGGGCTTATGACTCAGTTATATTATTTAATGAATATTATTTGAATATTCATTTGAGGATGTATGACTCCTTTGTTTTATTTTATGAATATTATTTATAATATTCATTCGAGGACTTATGACTCCGTTTATTATTTAATAATATTCTTTATTTTATTAAATAATAATATTTCGATAATCAAACTTATTTTGATTATTCAAATAAGATATTACTTTCGTATAAGTATATCTTTGATTATTTGCTATTCATTCAAGTATAAGTTTTCCAACTTCTACCTCAATTATTCTTATGGGAATATTATTTAAATAATAATATTCAGATATTTTCTAAATATATTGGGACTGATTTACTTCATTAAATCAGCATTACTCCAAACACTCTTTAAAGTGTTTTCGAGTCTTCAAAATGATTTTTAAAAGTTAGAGCGGATCCCAAAACTCATTTTTATATTCAAGATCTTCCATTTTAAGGGGACTTGAATACTCGCTCAAAAATCTAAGGGATCCGGCTCTGTGGTGTATTTTATATTCGCAACAAGGTTGCTGTTTTGATGAATGAATTGATTACTTGTCCAATGTTCGGGAAGTAAGCCCATCTAATTGAGTCGGAATAAGCGATAGGCCGGGGTACGGTCTATCAAAGTGTAAGTGGCTGGGTGGCAGTCCATCAACGCGTAAGAGGCCGGGTGGCGGTCCAGCACAAGGTCCTTATGTGGCCAGGGTGATGACCAGTGGGGGATTCATCCATCTACTAGTAGAAAAGGTTACTTATTGGTATCTTTGCCTGTTCAGCAAGATATCGGGTTTATGCCAAAATTCGTTTCCTTTCCAAAATTAATTGGATGTTACAAACTCTGTTCATACTTTACATAACAGAGGTTCCAGGAAATGTTTAAGAGATATATATGTGGATATATATCGGGACTAAATAAAGTATCTCGTAACTTTATTTCATTCAATAATATTTCAAAGATTGAATCTATTCAAGTCTTAACTTGTGGTCTCATCTATGGGATGACTTTTTTTTTTAAAACCTATAATACTTTGAACAGTGGTAGTTCAAGTAGCCTTATAAATGATATAAGTATAGTGAAGTATTTGGTAACTTCATCTTCCTTTAAGCTTATATCCAGTAAGTAATTATCTTACTTTTGATAAAGGTTTTCAGTAAGTTATCTATTAGATACTTGCATTATTGATTACACTATATATTATCTTGCGAGCTGTAAGGCTCACTCTTGCTTTATTTCTTCATCACACAACAACAGTTAGGAAGGATGGCCAGACTCCAGCAGACCCAGCGCAAGCGCGTGGGAAGCGTCCCCCGTCTTCCCGTTGATGTCATAGCTGCTATAGCTGCAGAGGTAGATCTATTGTAGATCAGACCATCTACTTTTGAGAATCAATTATGTATAATTATAACTTGTGGCAGATAATGGCAATTAATTGTAAACTTATTAAGTAATCATTTTGGGTTGTAATAACTTTTAAATTGTGGATTCAAAGACTTGTACTTATTTCAATTTCATCTCTGAGACTATAACGGGTTGTGGTGTGTGTTAGTGTGGGGTCACAGCATGAGGTTAATTATTATTAATTAAGTGAAGTGATATTGTGGAAAGAAAGACCGTGACGACCCGGATCCCTGACCCCGGATCTGGGGGTGTTACAGAAATGGTATCAGAGCCAAGCGTTATAAACCTCAGAGATGATGCGACGATATAATAACAAACTCACAAAGATAATAAGAACTCTTGCCAAGTTCATGGTCGGACTACTTAAAGTAGTGCTGACAGTTAAAACCCTTACGGGAACCCTTATAAGTATCATGATAGTAACTTAGCTCGTTTAATGTGTAGGCGCCTGAGATAGAGGACCCTGAGATGTTCGAGCGTGAGCATGATGAGGCACTGCTAGATGTTGAGGATCAGGAGGAGCCTGAGATGGAGGAGGATGAGGAGGACCCCTCAGAGGAGTCAGAGACGGAGGTCATTGCTATTTCAGATGAGGAGGACCCCTCAGAGGAGTCAGAGACAGAGGTCATTGCTATTTCAGATGAGGAGGACCCCTCAGAGGAGTCAGAGACAGAGGTCATTGCTATTCCAGATGAGGAGGACCCGGATGAGGTCCCAGTAGCTGAGGAGCGTTTCGGACCTATGGTAGTGTATGCTGGTACCCCTTTACCCACACTTCCGGTGGTCAGAGCTCCTGCCCCTCCACCACTATCTTGGATCCCTTATGATGACAGCTCAGAGACCCATACTTCCGAGCCTAGGCAGATCGAGGAGGCACCCCCAGCGGCTCCGAATTAACCACCTCTTGACCCTGCACACAGGCAGTCTTCGTTAGCCCATGGCTATGTGCAGGATGTACTGAGGACCCGATTGGCTGTTGCTGAGGCCCGACTGGATGAGGCCAGGAGGGAGTTGGATGCGGAGAGGGCGGGTAGGCGTACCCGAGCTTATGAGACTAGGGCTTCTATACCCCGATCCTTGCGGAGGGAACTTACGGGGATAGAGCTCACATCCCGAGCGAGACTCAGATCTCTCCAGGGGGACAGGCATGGTAGGATCTCCAGGCGGCAGGCCGACTATATCTTCCGTCGTGCGATGGAAAGGGTATGGGAGCTGACCCGCTCCGGTGTATGATTCAGGACTGACGATGGGATAGTCTAGTTGTCTAGTTAGCCGAGGCCTTAGTAAGAGCCAATTTTCCGGGATAGTTGACTTGTATATAGCATCCCTTTTTCTGACTAGACAGATAGACTCTTGTGTATCACTTTTGGGACAGATGGCTGTAGCACTGTTGTACTTTTGACCAGATCAAACTATGTATTTCTCGTATTATGTATATATTTGTTTCCTTTTGGTTCAGTTCCTTAGTGACGAGGTCACTGTTTTTATCATTATTATTACTGCACTTCGTATTAGAACTATCATAAAATAATAGAATTACGATATACGCTCTCCCCATTATAAGAGCTGTGCAAGGCACAATGTTGTATATGATTGTGACCTAACGTTGAATTTCCCAATAATATTTTTTTATCAGAATCATGCCGCCACGAAAGATTAGAACTAGGGCGAACCCTGGATCTGAGGACCAGGGAAGCCATAATCAGGACAATAGAAACCAGGAACACAGTGAAGAGGAAGACGAGGATTATGTGGAACAGGATGACTCCCTGTATGAAGAGGAAGAGGAAACATATGATGTTGAGGGATTTGAGATAGAGGCTGAAGAAGGAGAAACTGAGGTTGAACAACCAGTACCAAACCCAGGCATGGATCCCATGGGCCAGTTCATGCAACTCCTAAGGCAGAACTTGGAACGTCAACCCAACCCACCCCCTCAAGGAAATAACAATACTGTGGCAAACTCTTTCAGGGCTTTTAAGTCCCTTAAGCCCCCTGAGTTCCACGGATCAGCCGACCCAGTTGAGGCAAGGGCATGGTTAAAGGAAATGGAGAAATCCTTTGAGATTCTGAGTACCGATGAGGCACAGAAGACTGTATTTGCTACCTACCTTCTGAAAGGAGAGGCTAACTACTGGTGGGAGGCCAAGAAAAACATGGAGACAGATGCTATTATAACCTGGGAGAGATTCAGTCAGTTGTTTCTGGGAAAGTATTTCCCGAGGTTTATGGAAAACCAGATGGAGCTCAAGTTCTTGGAGCTAAAGCAGAATAACTTGTCTGTAGCAGAGTACGAAGCGAAATTTACTGAGTTATCAAGGTTTGTGCCGGAGTTTGTGAGCACCGAGGAAAAGAAAGCTAGGAGGTTTCAGCAGGGACTGAAACCGTGGATTCAGAATAGGGTGGCTATCCTTGAGCTTACGGATTATGCCACTCTGGTGCAAAAGGCAACAATTGTAGAAGCTGGAAGTGAACAGATGCAGAAGGAAAGAGAAAAGAAGGGAATAAAGAGGAAAAGTATGAGCATGGGTGGAGGTTCCGCAGGAAGGAGCTTCCCAACTAGATTTAATCGAGGAGCAGTGTCCCTACCGGGAAGGAACACTGGGTTTAAGCGGCCCATGAGCGTGAATATGAGCCAGAGTGGCCAGAAGTCAAGAATGTCCTATTCCAACCAGTCTCGACCCCCATTGCCAGCCTGTAACACTTGTGGAAGGATGCATTCTGGGGAATGTAAAGGAAAGCCGGTAATCTGCTTCAAGTATGGTCGAGAGGGCCACTATTCGGACAAGTGCACTTCACCAACCCCCATTACCCGCCCAACCACCACTTGTCATCAGTGTGGATGCCCGGGTCATTGGAAGAGGGAATGCCCAATGAACAAACCAGCAGCTTCGGGAGCAAGCAGGGCTGCTTCTAATAAGCCACCTACTGCAAGGACTTTCAACATGATAGTCCAGGATGCTATGAAAGATTCAGATGTGATAGCAGGTACCCTTTCTCTAAATTCAGTCAGTGCAAATGTTTTATTTGATTCAGGAGCAACTAAATCTTTTATATCAAGGGACTTTGCGCGTAAATTAAGAATTAAGGCTGAACCCTTGATAGAACCCTTGCAAGTAGAATTAGCCAATCATGAAATTATTCCTGTTAACCAGATTCACCCCGCCTGTGAGATAGGCATAGGGGAGCAATCTTTTAGTGTTGATCTGATTCCTTTTAAATTAGGGGAGTTTGATGTAATTTTGGGAATGGACTGGCTATCTAGCAATGATGCTCAGATAGACTGTAAAGGGAAGAAAGTTAAGCTAAATATCCCAGGGAAGAAAGAAGTTATATTTAGAGGAAAGAGGCAGCCGCAGAAATTTTTGACTATGGCCCAGGCCAGAAGGATGCTACAAAAAGGAAATGAGGCCTACCTAGCCTATGTGGTGGACACACAGAAGGAGGTGCCCAACTTACAAGATATTCCAGTAGTCAACGAATTTGAAGATGTATTCCCACAAGACCTTCCGGGATTACCACCCGATAGAGTGATTGAATTTGCTATTGAGTTGGCCCCAGGGACGACGCCAGTTTCAAAAGCACCTTACCGGTTAGCCCCGTTAGAAATGAAGGAATTAGCTATCCAATTGCAGGAACTCTTGGATAAGGGTATGATAAGACCCAGTGTGTCTCCGTGGGGAACACCAGTTTTATTTGTAAAGAAGAAAGATGGGAACATGAGTCTGTGCATCGACTATCGAGAGTTGAACAAGCTAACCATAAAGAACAGGTACCCATTACCTAGAATAGACGATCTGTTCGACCAGCTAAAGGATGCTGTTTATTTTTCCAAGATCGACCTGAGAACTGGATATCACCAACTAAAGATTAAACCCGAAGATATTTCCAAGACAGCGTTCCGTACCAGATATGGGCATTATGAGTTCTTGGTAATGTCCTTTGGATTAACCAACGCCCCAGCGGCTTTCATGGATTTAATGAATAGAGTATTTAAGAAGTACTTGGACAAATGTGTGATAGTTTTTATCGATGATATTTTGATCTACTCAAGGACTGAGACAGAACATGCAGAGTATTTGAGGATAGCTCTAGGAATACTCAGAGAGGAGCAGTTGTATGCCAGATTCTCGAAGTGTGAATTCTGGCGGAATGAAGTACAGTTTTTAGGACATGTGATCAATAAAGAAGGAGTATTGGTCGACCCCTCCAAGATAGAGGCGGTCTCAAATTGGGAAAGGCCAAAAACACCCACAGAGGTAAGGAGTTACATAGGATTGGCCGGCTACTATCGTAGGTTTGTGCAGGACTTTACGAAGATCGCAGCCCCTTTGACACGACTTACTCGTAAGACAGAGAAGTTTGAATGGACGGAGAAATGCGAGAACAGTTTTCAAGAATTAAAGAAAAGGTTGGTAACGGCCCCGGTGTTGGCATTGCCGGACGGAAAAGGAGATTTTGTGATATATAGTGACGCGTCGCACAAAGGATTAGGGCGTGTGCTTATGCAGCACGGTAAAGTGATTGTGTATGCATCGAGACAACTGAAGGAATACGAGATTAGATATCCTACTCATGACCTTGAGCTCGCGACAATAGTATTTGCCTTAAAAATTTGGAGGCACTACTTGTATGGAGAGAAGTGCGAGATTTTCACAGACCATAAGAGCCTCAAGTACATATTTACGCAGAAAGAGCTCAACATGCGCCAGAGGAGGTGGTTAGAACTAATCAAGGACTATGATTGTGAGATTCTCTATCATCCAGGGAAAGCCAATGTGGTGGCTGATGCCCTTAGTAGAAAGGAAAGACTCAGAATGATAACGACTTCGGAAGAATTGATAAGGGATTTTGAGAGAATGGAAATAGAAGTAAAGGTAACCGGAACCAGAACTGAATTGCTTTTTGAGATCTCAATGCAGCCAGAGTTATTGGAAAAGATCAGATTGTGCCAAGAGAAAATAATGAATGAAGGCAGAGAGTTAATGACTGGAGAGGAGATCCATACTGAGAAAGATGATAAAGGGATAATGAGGTACTCCTACCGGATTTGGGTTCCGAATGTTCAAGAGCTTAAAGATGAGATTTTGGATGAAAGCCATAGTTCAAGGTATTCCATTCACCCGGAAAGTACCAAGATGTATAGGGATTTGAAGGAATATTACTGGTGGCCCAACATGAAGAGGGACGTAGCAGAATGGGTAAACAAATGTTTGACTTGCCAAAGGGTAAAGGTAGAGCACCAGAGACCCAATGGACTTTTATGACCCCTGGAGATTCCCGAGTGGAAATGGGAACAGATAGCGATGGATTTTGTTGTAGGCTTGCCAAGGACGAAAGTCAATCATGACGCCAAATGGGTAATTATAGACCGACTGACAAAGTCAGCTCATTTCATTCCTATCAATGAGAGATACACAGTCGATAGACTGGTGGACATTTACCTTAAGGAAATAGTGACGCGACATGAAGTCCTAGCGTCCATTGTCTCAGACCGAGACCCCAGGTTCAACTCCAGAGTTTGGAAGAGCTTTCAAGAATGTGCGGGGACCAAGTTAAATATGAGTACCGCGTACCATCCCCAGACGGATGGGCAGAGTGAAAGGACCATCCAGACACTAGAGGATATGTTGAGAGTCTGTGCAATAGACCTTAAAGGAAGTTGGGATGATCACTTGCCGTTGATCGAGTTTTCTTATAACAATAGCTTCCATGCTAGCATCGGAATGCCGCCTTATGAGGCCCTGTACGGAAGAAGGTGTCGATCTCCCTTATACTGGGATGAAGTAAGAGAGCGGAAGATGCTCGGACCCGAAGTGGTCCAAAGGACCAAAGACATAGTGGATCTTATTAGAGGACGACTTGTAGCAGCACAAGACAGACAGAAGAAATATGCAGACCTAGCCCGAAAAGACAAGGAATATGAAGTAGGGGACTTAGTACTGCTGAAAGTATCCCCTTGGAAGGGATTAATGAGGTTCGGAAAGAAAGGAAAACTAAGCCCAAGATACATTGGACCTTTTGAGATATTAAGACGGATTGGAAAGTTAGCTTACGAGCTAGCCTTACCCCCTAACTTGCAACAAGTTCATAATGTGTTCCATGTGTCAATGCTAAGGAAGTATCATCGGGATGCCAGACACATAGTGGAGTACGAGCAGGTGGATATGCAACCAGATCTGACTTACGTGGAGAAGCCAGTAAGGATTATAGATAAGAAGGAGGAGGTGCTTCGGAACAAAGTGATCAAGCTAGTCAGAGTACTATGGCAGAATCATAACGTGGAAGAATCAACTTGGGAACTAGAGAGCGCAATGCTAGAAAAGTACACCCATTTATTTTCTATTTGATTCCGGGACGGAATCCTTTTAAGGAGGGGAGACTGTAATAACCCCCAAAATTTTGAACTTTTTGTAACCCTTGTGAATAGTGTTTTAGCTGAATGAGAAAACTTTTCATGCCACACTATGTAGGGGTTCTGTTATGGATATTCTGAGATTTTATTAGTACTCTACGTGGTATATAAGTGTATGTAAAGATCACCAGAATCCAATTCCGAACACTTTGATTTTTCCCGGAAATCCACTAGATACGGAAAGAATTGAGTATAAGGTAACAGGATAAAAATGATTTAAATTAAAGGATTATAAGAGAGGATCATAAAAGGAATATAATATATTGAGAAAGGTTAAGGGAACCTAAGTAATAAGATCCAGGGTATGATCCCTCAAACGATAAACGAAAACGAAAGTTAAGCGAACCGTATAACAGATCAGCGGTCATTAGGCAAACAATTAGGAAGTTAATCAAAGAGATTAGTGGAGATGATGTCACCCAACCAATGAGAAGAGGACAAAGAGGGGAAGATGACATCATAGCATGACATAAGCATGACATGGGAAGGAAGGAGGTGTGGTTGAATGAGAACCACACAAAGTCCAAGGCTAAAAAGGTAATTAACTAAATCAAAAACAAAGCCAAATCAACCAAGCCAAGCAAATCATTTTCATCAAAACACAAAATCATTTCTTTCTCTTCAACAAAAGCTTGCTCTCGGCTTTTTACTATTTCAAAGGCAAGAATTTTCAAAATCCAAGATCCAAGCCTCCTAAATTGGTAAGATAATTCCCTAATCATCCTTATGCATAGTTATGGCTATATCATGAGTTTAAGCACCCCATTCATTCTCAATCTTCTTCAATAAATCAATGAAGAAGATAATGAATAGTGATTTCAAAGTTTTTAACTTGTATTTTTCTTGTTTTCCTTTAAGATCCAAGCATCCCTAAGACTTCTCAAAGCTTCTTAAGGCTTCCTAGCTACTCCCACCACTTCAAGGAAGGTATATCATCTCCAAACCCTAGATTCCTTTGTATTATAAGATGATTTTGATTATTATGGTGATAGAGTAGCTTGAAACTTGTTTGTTTAAGAGTTTGGGTTGGAATGGTGGTGGTTGATTTGTTGAAATCTTAAGAGTTGGTTAAAGAATGTAGTATAGTTTAAATACAAGTTTTGGGGTTAAGTAAATTGATTACAAAGAGTTGATTTGGGGCTGTTTTAATGTAGTTTAGATGGAGGTTTGATTGGGTTGTGAATTGGAGTTGAAATTGTGGTTGTTTGAATTGGTTTGAAATTGGGAAATCGCGTAAACATAGCCGTCGTAATGTCCGATTTACTTTAGACTGCTTTTGTTCATAACATTTGGAGCGGAGAACTCCCTGCTAGATTATGACCATTACCATGCTTAGATAGTTCATGTTACGAGCTTCGTTTTGATATGTAGTTCGTTTGATTCCGATGTACGGTTTAGGAGAAACGACCGTTTCAAGTAATGGCATTTCGCGAACGAAACTTTTCCCCTCGCCTTACTTTGAAACATAGGTTAAAGACCAAAAAGGGTTAATTAATGTATGAAACAATTATGGTAAGTGTGTTAGGCAGTTGGTAAGCCACTCGCGAAAGAATCGCCTTAAAACTCGTAATGGTTAATTTATTAAAAATGGTGGAGCCGAGGGTACTCGAGTGACTTAAGAGAACCAGTAAGCGCAAAGCGAGCGTTAGAGTCTAATTTGGTTAGAGTATAGAATTACAAGTGACTTTGGTTTAATTCCAACTTATTTGTTGTTTATAGGTTACCAGACTCGTCCCGAGCCTTTTTTCACCCCCAGTCGCTCAGGCAAGTTTTCTACCCGTTATACTGTTGTTGTGATGTATATTTGTATATGCATTATCTTGCGATAGATGCATGTTGGTTAATTAGCAAATGTTGCGATATATTGAAGCATGCTGATATGGTATATATATGCATGCCTGTTTCGTATTCTTGCCATATATATCTGTTGGTTCAGTTGATAATACCTATGCTAGAAGATAGCGGTAATTTGCATATACCCTTAGTATAGGGACCCAAAGGTGAAAACGTTTTCTAAAACCGGGAGTCGAGGATCCCGAGTAGATTTTATATATATTTATATATTTATATATATATAGTTATAGTTTCCACAACTATTAATCGAATAAAGTTTATTCGATAACTTTGTTTTATTTTATGAATATTATTTATAATATTCATCCGAGGACTTATGACTCCTTTTATTTTATTAATTGAAGATTATTTCGAATATTCATTCGAGGGCTTATGACTCAGTTATATTATTTAATGAATATTATTTGAATATTCATTTGAGGATGTATGACTCCTTTGTTTTATTTTATGAATATTATTTATAATATTCATCTGAGGACTTATGACTCCTTTTATTTTATTAATTGAAGATTATTTCGAATATTCATTCGAGGGCTTATGACTCAGTTATATTATTTAATGAATATTATTTGAATATTCATTTGAGGATGTATGACTCCTTTGTTTTATTTTATGAATATTATTTATAATATTCATTCGAGGACTTATGACTCCGTTTATTATTTAATAATATTCTTTATTTTACTAAAGAATAATATTTCGATAATCAAACTTATTTTGATTATTCAAATAAGATATTACTTTCGTATAAGTATATCTTTGATTATTTGCTATTCATTCAAGTATAAGTTTTCCAACTTCTACCTCAATTATTCTTATGAGAATATTATTTAAATAATAATATTCAGATATTTTCTAAATATATTGGGTCTGATTTACTTCATTAAATCAGCATTACTCCAAACACTCTTTAAAGTGTTTTCGAGTCTTCAAAATGATTTTTAAAAGTTAGAGCGGATCCCAAAACTCATTTTTATATTCAAGATCTTCCATTTTAAGGGGACTTGAATACTTGCTCAAAAATCTAAGGGATCCGGCTCTGTGGTGTATTTTATATTCACAACAAGGTTGCTGTTTTGATGAATGAATTGATTACTTGCCCAATATTCGGGAAGTAAGCCCATCTAATTGAGTCGGCATAAGCGACAGGCCGGGGTACGGTCTATCAAAGTGTAAGTGGCTGGGTGGCAGTCCATCAACGCGTAAGAGGCCGGGTGGCGGTCCAGCACAAGGTCCTTATGTGGCCAGGGTGATGACCGGTGGGGGATTCATCCATCTACTAGTACAAAAGGTTACTTATTGGTATCTTTGCCTGATCAGCAAGATATCGGGTTTATGCCAAAATTCTTTTCCTTTCCAAAATTCATTGGATGTTACAAACTCTGTTCATACTTTACATAACAGAGGTTCCAGGGAATGTTTAAGAGATATATATGTGGATATATATCGGGACTAAATAAAGTATCTCGTAACTTTATTTCATTCAATAATATTTCAAAGATTGAATCTATTCAAGTCTTAACTTGTGGTCTCATCTATGGGATGACTTTTTTTTTAAAACCTATAATACTTTGAACAGTGGTAGTTCAAGTAGCCTTATAAATGATATAAGTATAGTGATGTATTTGGTAACTTCATCTTCCTTTAAGCTTATATCCAGTAAGTAATTATCTTACTTTTGATAAAGGTTTTCAGTAAGTTATCTATTAGATACTTGCATTATTGATTACACTATATATTATCTTGCGAGCTGTAAGGCTCACTCTTGCTTTATTTCTTCATCACACAATAACAGTTAGGAAGGATGGCCAGACTCCAGCAGACCCAGCGCAAGCGCGTGGGAAGCGTCCCGCGTCTTCCCGTTGATGTCATAGCTGCTATAGCTCCAGAGGTAGATCTATTGTAGATCAGACCATCTACTTTTGAGAATCAATTATGTATAATTATAACTTGTGGCAGATAATGGCAATTAATTGTAAACTTATTAAGTAATCATTTTGGGTTGTAATAACTTTTAAATTGTGGATTCAAAGACTTGTACTTATTTTAATTTCATCTCTGAGACTATAACGGGTTGTGGTGTGTGTTAGTGTGGGGTCACAGCATGAGGTTAATTATTATTAATTAAGTGAAGTGATATTGTGGAAAGAAAGACCGTGACGACCCGGATCCCTGACCCCGGATCTGGGGGTGTTACAATTCACTTTCTTCTCCTTCCTCACTTGACTAGATTCTCCTGAAATGAAATTTTTGGAAACTGATCCATATTTTTTCATTTAACTTGGCAAGTTTGGCTTTACTCACAGGTTTACTTACAGCCGACGGATAAGGATATATGTCACTCGACAGATAATCCTTTTGGTTATCCGAAGGATGACTCTCATCATCCGTCGATCTACATTTGTTAGCAATCCTTCAACCAAATTGGATTCCAGCTTCTCCTTATTCTTCTTCCAGGCTGCATCACAAAAGGACTCAATACCTTGAACTTTGGTAATTTGAGCATGAACATCTCTAGATGTTTTCCATGCCTTAATTACCTCATGTTCTCGTTCAAGCTGCTTCTTCAAGATCTCTTTTTTCTTCAAGGACTCAGTTAATTCATCCTTAGCAATTTTACACTCAATTCTCAATTTTTCAAATTCAATAAACTGAGACTCTAACACATTATTCCTCTCACTTAAAAACAAATTTTTTTCTTTGATTTTAGCATTTTCATTAGTGAGAGACTTAAGTGTAACACACAAATGATATAATTCTATAGACATGTCATTTATTGTATCATTACACTCAACTTTAGATAAATGTGTAAGGTTAGTGGTGATTACCTGTTTACTTGAAGAACTTGTCTCTGTTTCATCAGACTTGGCCATTAGGTCTAGATTGATATAGCTAACATCCTCATCCTCATCCAGACCATCTGCTGCCCAATCATTTTCTTGTGTAATGAAAGCCCTTTCCTTTTGTTTGAGCAACTCAAAATATTTCTGTTTAGAATCCACAGGCTCAAACTTCTTCTTGCTGGAATCTGACTTTCTACACTCACTGGAAAAGTGCTCTACCAAGCCATATTTGAAACATTTGAATTTTGATTTATCCACCATGTTTCAATTTAGCTTAGTTGCTCCAAAGTTCTTCTTGAACTTGAGATTGGCAAATCTTCTAGAAAGAAATGCTAGATGTTCATCAAAGTCATCCATATCATCTTGTCTCAAAGAATCTTCATTTTCTGCTACCAGCCCCTTGCCCTTGTTTTCAAAGACCTTTGAAGTAGACTCAACAGCTTCTATCTTTATTTCCTTCTCTTTCTCTAACTCAGCAACCAGTGCAATGGACCCTCCTTTCTTTCTCCCTTTCTCCATTCTTTCATCTTGCTCTATTTAAAGCTCATAAGTCTTTAGAATGCCATACAATCTCTCTAGTGTAAACTCCTTATATTCTTGTGAGTTTCTCAAGGAGACTGTCATTGGTTTCCATTCTTTTGGTAGGGATCTCAGAAATTTGAGGTTAGAATCTTTGGTTTGGTAGACTCTTCCATGCAGCTTTAGAGCATTTAGTAGCTTTTGAAATCTACTAAAGATATCAGTGAGAGTTTCACCTTCTTCAAAGTGGAAATGCTCATATTGCTGAATTAATAACTGCATCTTGTTTTCTCTAACTTGTTCAGTGCCATCACAGATAATCTGAATTATATCCCAAACTTCCTTGGTAGTTTTGCAATTGATGATGTTGTCAAACATGTCACCATCAACTCCATTGAACAGAATATTCATGGCCTTCTTGTCTTTAATGACTTATTCAGTATCAGGATCTGACCATTCATGGCTTGGCTTGGGAACTGATGGCTCATTTCCAGTTGCAGCTCTCATTGGTACATGAGGGCCTCTCTCTATGCAATCCACATAGGCCTCATCTTGAGAAAGTAAATGAAGATGCATCTTTACCTTCCAGTGATGGTAATTGTCTTTGTCCAGAAAAGGAATCTTGACTCCAACATTCTTCTTGTTCATCTTGGTGTTTGTTGTGATCTTTAAACTCTTTGTTCTTCAAGAGCTTACTCTGATACCAATTGTTAGTCCCTAACAATGCAACAAGAATTATAGAAGGGGGGTTGAATGAAATTCTGAAACTTTTTCTGAATTACAAAATGTTCTAACTTAAAATATATATGACAGTGTTTTCATTTGCAAAGTGCGGAATGACAAGTTAAATATGAATCAAAACACAAAGTAATAAAAACACAAGTCTTTAAAACTTTCGGGTGGATTTGAATGTATCCACCATATATATATATCAAGAGAACTCTGTGAAGCTTGAATAGCTCACAGCTGCTTACAAATAAGAACAACTAAACTTATAGAGAAATGTTAAGGATACAGCTTACAATTGTTTCTTTGAGAAAAATACTTGCTTAGTCTTCTTGTTGTTCTATTTTCTACTCTTGGTTTATATATCACCAAGATTACACAGTAATAAGACAAGATAATAAAATAAAACCTATTAAGTCTAATACTATGCTGCTTCACTACTCTATTCCAGCATCTTTGAATATCTTCATAATAGCATGGAAATGGCAATGCTTCTTTGTTCTCAAAAACCCAGTTGAGTAGGCTTCCACATTCCTTTTGCATACACTCGATACATATGATTGTGTTGTCACTGTCAACAGATGTTTGAATTGATTATCCGTCGGGTACATGATCATCCGTCGGTACATGATCATCCGTCGGGTTGCCTTGTTGATCATCCGTCGGGTAGCTTTGTTGATCATCCTTCGGGTAGCTATTTGGGATTTGACTTCATTTCATTTATACAGAATTACAAGACATCATCTATGTAAAATTAATCAACCTATTCTGCATATCTGATTAAAGTCAACATGACTTATATGCTACTACAGAATCTATACAAAGGTGTTTGCAGAAATGTGTTACATGACTTATTGTTACATAAGCTACTCAGTCGATGGATGTCAAATCATCATCCGTCGGGACTATATTGAGTCATCCGTCGGGACTATATTTGCTTATCCATCGAGTTCTATATAATACACTAAGTTGAATCTACTAATGTGTTTTGTTAATGAAATCATCAAGTTCACAACATATTCCCAACAACCACTTGACTCTATATCATTTACACAGAATTACAAGACATCTCATATTTACAATTGGTAAACCTATTCTGCATATTAATCTAGTAGTTAACATGACTTAGATGACCCTTTACAATCTACTAGACTAAAACATGTTGTTTGCAGAAATGTGCTACAGTACTTATTTGTTACATAAGCTACACTCTCGATGGATAATCAAATTGTCATCCATCGGGACTATAAAGTTCATCTGTCGGGACTATATTAGATCATCCGTTGAGAGCTATAAAATTTCACTAAGTTAAATCTAATAAGGTGTTTTGCTTAACTTATCATCAATTTCACAACAAATTCCTAACAAGTTTGGTGTTTGGTGAGATGTGTTTGAGGTAGGGGGTATGGAGGTAGGAACATCACCTGTGATAAAAGTCACAGTTGTACTCACAGTTAGAACTGTGGTTGTGACAGTGTGTTGTTCACCAATAATGGGAACCTTCATTTAAATTGGAGGGGATTTGACCTGGTTACTGTCATGTACCATGGTCTCAAACCCTTGTTCTTCTTATAAAGAATTGACACTTGAATGCGCTATACTTGCCTCCCCAATATCTGGATCATGGGCAATTGTACTCCCAGCTTCAATTGACACTGTAGTTTTAGCCAGGGTTTTGAGGGGAGTTGTCGCTGCTAGAGGAACCTCCAATTGAATTGGAGAGGATTTAGTTAGCTCCCCCTCAGGATTACTACCCTCAAACCTGTCAATCTGTGAAGATTGTTGGGCACATGAAGGTGATAGAGTATCTTGCACAGGGTCTTCAGTTAAAACTGATGAAACCCATGTGTTTGTGTTTATGTCATCAAGGTTTACCCTAACATGTAGCCTCTCACCAACTGAATGTAGTGTATGGGTGGTGATCACAGTTTCTTGAACCATGTCACTTGATTTTGGCAAAACTTGAGATGAGGATTCAAGTGTTTGATTATAAGAGGAAGAAATTTGTGAAATAAGATTTGTGAGATATGAATTAAGTGTTGGCAACTCCCCCTAAGTAAATGAGGGAGTTTCAAATGATGTGCTCTTTTTGTGTGTGCCAACCAAATTTCTCCTTTCACCAATGTGAGAGTGCTCAAGTTGGGGTGTAGGCTCTTTAAGATTACATTTGGGAGAATACTTGATTCAATAGAGACACCTTGTTGAGAAGATGTCTCTAGAGTTTGTTTATTTACCTCTATTACAATTGCATCCTTTTGGGAAGATGCATAGTTGGTTACTTGAGTGGTCAACTCAATTGTCTTTGTCTTCTTTGGCTTTCTGACCAGGTTAGACTATAGTTGTGTTTGTTCCTCACTACTCTCAGAAATTACAGTCAAGGGTGCATTCTCTCTCTTCTTTTTACTCACTCCACCCTGTTGAGAGGATGAAGTGGTTGGTTTCCTGGCTTCTAATAGTAAAGAAGGAGTGGTCTTAGTTGTGGAAGGTCCTTGTAGTTTTTCCTGTGTTTGTACTTCCATAGGTACAAAAGTCATAACTAACTAGATATGGCACTAGACCTCATGTCAGGCATAGGGTAAGGATAGGTTCTAAATCTCTCCAATATAAAGTTAGTAAGATTTAGGCCTACCTTCACCTTATTCTTTGTAATTAGTGACCCAAATAAAATTTTGTACACTTGCTTACAATTGTCTAATTTACTTCTATCAATACCATCAAATAAATGTATGTCTGCAACTTTATGATTTAAAGTAGACATAATAAACATAGGAAAGAAATTGTGAGCCTAGTGTTGAGTTCTTCTAGGATCAATAGCCCCACATTAAGGTGCTTCTTGTAAGCCATGGAGAACACCAACTTTTGGACCACACTTGATATATTGTCATACTCAGTCTTCCTGCAGGCGAAAGCTCTAACAATTGAGTCAAGTAGAAAAGACCATTCCCTCATGCGTTACTTCTTGTTCAAGCTGGAAAGGTTGATCTTCTCACTGTAGTTTATGAAATCCATAAACTCAGCTAGCTCCTGTTGAGTTGGCACCTCCACCATGCTATCTGTAGGGATGACCAATGCTTTGTTGACATCATTGGCATCAAATTCCACATGCTTTCTGTAATAACCCCAAAATTTTGAACTTTTTGTAACCCTTATGAATAGTGTTTTAGCTGAATGAGAAAACTTTTCATGCCACACTATGTAGGGGTTCTGTTATGGATATTCTGAGATTTTATTAGTACTCTATATGGTATATAAGTGTATGTAAAGATCGTCAGAATCCAATTCCGAACACTTTGATTTTTCCCGGAAATCCACTAGATACAGAAAGAATTAAGTATAAGGTAACAGGATAAAAATGATTTAAATTAAAGGATTATAAGAGAGGATCATAAAAGGATTATAATGTATTGAGAAAGGTTAAGGAAACCCAAGTAATAAGATCCCGGGTATGATCCCTCAAACGATAAACAAAAATGAATGTTAAGCGAACCGTATAACAGATCAGCGGTCATTAGGAAAACAATTAGGAATTTAATCAAAGAGATTAGAGGGGATGATGTCGTCCAACCAATGAGAAGAGGACAAAGAGGGGAGGATGACATCACATGATGACATAAGCATGACATAGAAAGGAAGGAGATGTGGTTGGTTTATAACCACACAAAGTCAAGGTTAGAAAGGTAATTACCCAAAAACAAATCAAAAACAACCAACCAAAGAATCAAATCAAAGCAAAAACACAAAAATCTCTCTTTCTTCCAAGCTTGCTCTCGGCTTTTCTTCTTTTTCAAAGAAGAAATTTCCAAAAATCAAGTTCCAAGCATTGTTAAATCACAAGGTAATTATCTAAGGTTCCTTGTACATAGATATGGATATCCTATAAGTTTAAGCTCCTAATTCCTTCACAATCTCTTCCAATAAATCAAGGAAGAAGATGGTGAATAGTAACCTTCAAGAAATAACTTTAGTTTTCTTGAATTTTTATGAAAGTTTAAGGTTATACAAGCAAGGATCAAGGTTCTTTAGGCATTCAAAGCTCTTGTATTGTGTTAAGAAGCTTCAAGGAAGGTATAATCTCTTAACCAAGCTTTGTTATTGAATGTTAAGAGCATAATATGAGTATTCTAGTTCATGAGAGGCTTGATGGTTGTGTATATAGAGATTAGTTGGTTTTGGGATGTTTTTGGAGTTGTAAATCTTGGTTGTTGATTAATGAACTTAAGTGTAGTTTAAATTCATGATAAAGAATAGTATAAATTGTTAATGTTGAGTTGTTGGGGCTGTTATGATAAAGTATGGATGGAGTTTTGATTGGGTTGTGATTGTGGGTTGATTGTGAGATGATTTGGAGTGGTTTAAAATTGGGTAATCGCGTAAACATAGCCGTCGTAATGCCCGATTTACCGTAGACTGTTTTTGTTCTTAACATCAGAACCCTTGAACTCACTGCTAGGTTTTGACCATTGCCATGTTTAGATAGTTCATGTTACGAGCTTCGTTTTGATATGTGGTTCGTTGGATTCCGATGAACGGTTTAGGAGAAACGGCCGTTTTAAGTAACGACGTTTCGCGAACGAACCCTTACCCCTCGCCTTACTTTGAAACATAGGTTAAAGACCTTAAAGAACTAATTGAAGTATGAAACAATTATGGTAAGAGTGTTAGGCAGTTGGTAAGACACTCGCGAAGGAATTGCCTTAAAACTCGTAATGGTTAAATTATTAAAAATGGTGGAGCCGAGGGTACTCGAGTGACTTAAGAGAATCAGTAAGCGCAAAACAAGCGTTAGAGTCTAAGTTAGTTAAAGTATAGATTTACAAGTGACTTTGGTTTAATTCCAACTTACTTGTTGTTTATAGGTTACCAGACTCGTCCTGAGCCTTTTATCACCCCCAGTCGCTCAGGCAAGTTTTCTACCCGTTATACTGTTGTTGTGATGTATATGTGTATATGCATGATCTTGCGATAAATGCATATTTGTTATTAGCAAGTTCTTGCGATATATTGTAGCATGTGATATGGTATATATGCATGCCTGTTTCATATTCGTGGATTATATATCTGTTGGTTAAAATGCTTACAGTTGCATAATACCTATGCTAGAGATAAGCGGTATTGAGTTTACCCTTAGTATAGGGGATCAAAAGGTGAACATATTTCTAAACCGGGAGTCGATGTTCCCGAGTATAATATATATATTTTTATATATATATGGTTATAGTTTTCAAAACTATTAATCGAATAAGGTTTATTCGATAACTTTAACTTTATTTTATTATTGAATATTATTTCGAATATTCATCCGAGGACTTATGACTCCTTTATTTTATTATTGAATATTATTTCGAATATTCATTCGAGGGCTTATGACTCAGTTATATTATTAATGATTATTAATTGAATATTCATTTGAGGATGTATGACTCCGTTATTTTATTTAATGAATATTATTTATAATATTCATTCGAGGTATTATGACTCCGCTTGTTATTTAATAATATTCTTTATTTTATTAAAGAATAATATTTCGATAATCAAACTTATTTTCGATTATTCAAATAAAGTTAGTACTTTCGTATAAGTATAACTTTGGTTATTTAATACTCATTTCAAGTATAAGTCTTACAACTTCTACTTCAATTATTTGTATAAAGATTATTCATTATGGGATTATTATTTAAATAATAATATTCAGACATTTTCTAAATATATCGGGACTGATTTACTTCATTAAATCAACATTACTCCAAACACTCTTTAAAGTGTTTTCGAGTCTTCAAAATGATTTTTAAAAGTTAGAGCGGATCCCAAAACTCATTTTTATATTTAAGATCTTCCTTTTAAAGGGGATTTAAATACTCACTCAAAACCTGAGGGATCCGGCTCTGTGGTGTATTTTATATTCGCAACAAGGTTGCTGTTTTGGTAAATGAATTGATTACTTACCCAACGTTCGGGAAGTAAGTCCATCTATCGAGTCGGCATAAGCAACATGGGCTCAGTGGGCGTCCATGATAGTGTAAGTGGCTCAGTGGGAGTCCATCAAATGCGTAAGTGGCTGAGTGGCAGTCCAGCATAAGGTCCTATTGCGACCAGGGTGATGACCAGTGGGGAATTCGTCCATCTACTAGTAGAAAAGGTTACTTATTGGTATCTTTGCCTGATCAGCAAGATATCAGGTTTATGCTAAGGTTTTCTCCTTTCCAAATTCATTGGATATTGCAACTCTGTTTATAATTTTCATAACAAAGGTTTTCAAGGAGTGTATGAAATGTATATATATAGGTGTATATATATATCGGGATTTAATGAAGTAT
Organism: Apium graveolens; assembly: GCF_009905375.1. Classification (NCBI taxonomy): domain Eukaryota; kingdom Viridiplantae; phylum Streptophyta; class Magnoliopsida; order Apiales; family Apiaceae; genus Apium; species Apium graveolens. The sequence goes on along the minus strand of NC_133650.1, from coordinate 273,974,037 downwards.
CTCGTAACTTTATTATTTATAATGATATTCAAAGATTGAATTTATTCAAATCTTGTCTTGTAGTCTCATCTATGTGATGAACTTTTGAACTGATTATAACTTGAACGGTGGTAGTTCAAGTAATATTTGGAAAAGATATAAGTATATTGGGGTATCTTGTAACTTCATATTTTCAACTTATATCTAGTTAATGATTATCTTATGCATATCAAAGATTTTCAGAAAAACGTTGAGACAAGGGTAGATATATGAGATCACCTTGCAACGATATTTTTATACAGTTATAAACTGGAACTCTGTGTATATTATGCATGGAAGAGGACTTCCCAGATTTTGAAAAGTATATATACTGAATATTTTGCGACTTCATCGCATTAAGATATCAAACTTGGTTCATTTCTTTTGACCAAGACTTTCATGAGTACTATGAGAAGGCTCATATATTGTTAATCATTATACATATTATTTTGATGGGCTTGCTGCTCACCCTTGCTTTCTTCTTTCATCGCACAACAACAGATAGAAAAGATGAACAGGACCAAACTCCCGATTCGCAAGCGGTTAGAAAACGTTCCGCAGTCTTCTGGAAGCGTTGATGCCGCCGTAGCTGAGGTAGGAGCTACCAATAGGCTAGGTTTTCAACTATTGATGAACCAGACTTATGTATAATATGAATTGTAATAATGGCAAGGAATATGTAAATTTATTCAGAATCTTTTTAAGGTGTAACGGTTTATAATTGTGGAATATAAGGACTTGTGTTATTTTTGAGTGTTCATCTCTGAGACTATAACTTGTGGTGTGTGTGTTTATTGTGGGGTCACAGTACAGAGTAGTTGATTATTTATTAAGATTGGGTGTTATTAAGGGAAATGAAACTCATGAAACCCGGATCCCTGACCCCGGATTTGGGGGTGTTACACTTTCCTTGAATTGAACAGATTACCACCAAGGACACTGTTTGATTCTCATGCACAATAGTGTTAACCACAGTTGAGTTCCAAAACTCATTGAGCACGTCCAAGTACAGGATAAGGTTAGCATTTAAGGCACCAGCAAGATAGGACTCATACAAAATTTAACAAAATTCTTGAAACTATCAGGAGCTTGGTTAACATCAGTGAAAGCTAGGTAGTTGGTACCTTCCTTTGGAATAACAGCTCTGACATTGTTTGCAGCCATTGTAAGTGTATGAGTTTGAATATATAAGAAATTTAAAAGAGAAAGAACGTGAAATGAGAGAGAATGGTGAAGATTTGCAAAATCTAGGTCAATCGAGATCTCGAAAGCGTAAAGAGGGGTTATGTCGAGATTGTTAGGAATATGTGTATCAGTTTGATGATAAGTTAAACAAAACACTTAAGTAGAAATCTAGTGATTGTAGCCTCAACGGATAAGACCATCTTGGCTATCCATTGAAGGAGTAGCTTTACTTAGCAATAAGTTTAGTATTGTAGCACATTTTATTCTCTGGTTTCAAGTTGTAATTCTTAGATGTTGTAGGAAATTATCAGTCATGTTGACTACTAATGGATATACAAATAGGAGGGCTAATTGTAAATATTTCATGCCTTGTAATTTTGTATAAGTGAAGAAGTATCAACGGATATTGAAGACCTTCAACGGATAAGAAACAAAGCTTCAACGGATGTCTCTAATGCTTCAACGGATAATATCCATCAACGGATAAGTGCTTCAACGGATAAAGAGTTCAACTGATAATGCATAAACGGATAAAGCTTCAACAGATATAGCCTCAATGGATAAGGCATCAATGGATGAAAGCTTCAACGGATGCTTGGTTCATTAGCAGTTGATAGTGACAATTCACAAGCTGACAGAGGCACATGGGTTGACAGAGACAAACTGGAATGTGGAAGCCTCTAGGAGGAATCAAGAAAATGCAGCATTCCCATTCTGATGGAAACAAGGAAGTATTCAAAGATTCACAGATTATCCTAGATTGCATTGGATAGAGAAATGAAGAAGAAATATGTGAAGAATCCTTTCAATTGTATTTTACAGTTTTGTCTTCACTTGTAAACTTGGTGTTATATAAACCAAGTAGCAGCTAGTAATTAGATAAGAATTTTCCTGAGCTGTTTAGAAATATCAAGAGAGAAAATCATCTAGTTTGTACTAGGAAGCAGCTGTGATTTAATTCTTTGAATCACAGATTTTCTGAAATAACACATCTCTGGTGGAACAACAAATCCACCAGAAAAGTTTTTAAGTTCTTTGTGTTCTTTACATTTGTGTTTGAATATATATCTGTCTGTATCAGCTTCAAGCAATTCACACACATTTGTTCACTTAAACACTTAGCCTTAGAAACTGCTCAAAACTTGAAAAACTTTTGAGATTTACATTCAACCCCCCTTCTGTAAATCTCATTGTTAGTCCACTGGGAATAACAATTGGTATCAGAGCAAGCTCTTAACATACAAAGAGTTTAAAGATCTATTTTGCTAACATCATGAGTGCACAGAAGAATCCTCCTGCTACCATCATGAGTAGGAAGGATATTGGTATAAAGATCCCAATCCTGGAAAAAGATAATTATCATCACTGGAAAGTGAAGATGCATTTACATCTTCTTTCTCAAGATAAAAGCTACATCAACTGTATTGAAAATGGTCCTCACATCCCTCACAAAGTAGCCACAGCTGCTACTGCAACAGTTGCTGTTGGACAGTCCATACCCAAGCCAAAAGCAGAATGGACTATTGAAGACATGGAAGAAATCCGCAAGGACAAGAGAGCCATGAACATTTTGTTTAATGGCTTAGATCAAGATATGTTTGACAATGTCATCAATAGCCAAACTGCAAAGGAAGTTTGGGATACTGTAGAAATCATCTGTGAAGGTACTGAGCAGGTCAGAGAGAACAAGATGCAGCTTCTTATTCAACAGTATGAATATTTTCACTTTGAAGAAGGTGAATCATTAAATGATACCTTCAACAGATTTCAGAAACTGTTAAATGGATTGAAGTTGTATGGTAGAGTGTACCAAGTCAAGGATTCCAACTTAAAATTTCTTAGGTCTCTGCCAAAGGAATGGAAGCCCATGACTGTCTCTTTAAGAAATTCTCAAGATTATAAGAACTTCACACTTGAAAGATTATATGGAATTCTGAAAACTTATGAACTTGAAATAGAGCAGGATGAGCTGTTGGAAAAGGGAAAGAGAAAAGGAGGAACAGTTGCTCTTGTAGCTGACAGTGAGAAGATGGAAGCCAGGAATGAGGAGAAGACAATGCCAAGTCTCAAAATTGGCACAAGCAAATCAGAATCAAGCAAGGGTAAAGAGCAAGCAGCTGAGGATGAAGACAATTCCAGTCAGGATGACTCTGATGATGTTGATGAACATCTGGCTTTTCTGTCCAGGAGGTTTGCAAAGATGAAGTTCAGAAAAAATACAAAGTTCACTAAGCCAAACAAAAACATGGTGGACAAATCAAAGTTCAAATGTTACAACCATGGCATTAGTGGACACTTTACAAGTGAGTGTAGAAAGCCAACTTCTGATAAAAAGAAATTTGAGCAAGTTGATTACAAAAAGAAGTATTTTGATTTACTCAAACAAAAGGAAAGAGCTTTTCTCACTCAAGATGGTTGGGCAGCAGATGGGGTCAATGAAGATGATGATATGGAATATGTCAACCTAGCCCTGATGGCTAATTCTGATGAAAATGAAACTAGTTCATCAAGCAACCAGGTAATTACCACTGATCTCTCTCAGCTTTCTAAACATGAATGCATTGAAGCCATAAATGATATGTCCAATAAATTATATCATTTGCGTGTTTCCCTTAAATCACTAGCAAAAGAAAACACGAGGATCAAGGAGAATAATGTGTTTTTAAGTGATAGGAATGCTGTGTTAGAGGATCAGGTAATTGAGCTTGAAAAGATAAAACTTAAATGCTTGACTGTTGAGAGTGAACTAGCAGAAGCTGTTAAGAAAGTAGAAATTCTTTCTAAACAGTTAGAAAGTGAGCAAGAGGTAATCAAGGCCTGTAAAACATCTAGGGATGTTAGTGTTCAGATTGCAAAGGTTCAGGGAATTGAATCATTCTGTGAGGATGCCTGGAAGAAAAACAAAAAGGAGTTAGAATTAATTGATGGATTGTCAACGGATGTGGAATCAACGGATGATGAAAGTTATCCGTTGAAGGAAGAAAAGGAGCATCCGTTGAAGGCTCATCAATTAAAATAGGCAAGTTCTTTTAAAAATAAAAACCTCAATAAAAAGAATGATTCAACTCTCAAGAACTTTGTCAAAGAAGGAGCTAACACATCCAGAGATGTCAGTAAGGTGAATATAGGACACATGACTTTAGATCAGCTGAAAGATAGGCTTAAGTTGGTTGAGGATAAGAAGGAAACTAAAAGAAAATCTAAAAGAAATGGGAAGGTAGGGATTAATAAACATAACAATTACACACCTGATAGGTATGCTCCTAGAAAAAGCTGTGTGCATTGTAAAAGTGTTAATCACCTATCTGATAATTGCAAATCTGTTAAAAATGCTCCCATGCCTTCAAATCCCTCCATGCCTAACATGTCTATGTCACCTCTGCATGCTATGCCTGTTATGTCTCACCAGAATCCCCATGCACATTTTGCAAACATGCCATATATTAATAATCCTTATTTTACTGCATTTAGTATGCCTCAAATGCCATACAATATGCCTATGTGGAATAACATGTTTGCACAACCTATGCCTTATCAAATTCAATCAAATGTGTTAAATGATTCTGTGACTAACCCTACACTTCAACCAACCACATCTGAGACCAAGGTTGACCCAAAGTTACCTAAGTCAAAAGATGCAGGAGGAATGAAGTCTAGGAAAAAGACTAACAAGGCTGGACCCAAGGAAACTTGGGTACCAAAATCAACTTGATTGATTTTGTTGTGTGCAGGGACAAAGAAGGAATCTATGGTACTTGGACAGTGGTTGTTCAAGACACATGACAGGAGATTTCACCCTGCTCATAGAGTTTAAGGAGAGAGCTGGCCCTAGCATAACCTTTGGAGATGACAGCAAATGATTCACTATGGGATATGACTTGATTTCAAAAGAAAATGTCATCATTGATGAAGTTGCATTGGTTGATGGTCTCAAACACAATTTATTGAGCATCAGTCAACTATGTGACAGAGGGAATATTGTTTCCTTCAATTCTGAAGCCTGTATTGTCACAAGTAAGAAGGACAATAAAGTGGTTCTAACTGGAGTTAGAAAAGGGAATATGTACTTAGCTGATTTCAACTCTACAGATGCAGAATCCATTACTTGTCTTCTCAGCAAAGCAAGTCCAGTTGAAAGTTGGCTATGGCACAAGAAGCTGTCCCATTTGAATTTCAAGACAATGAATGATCTAGTCAAAAAGGACTTAGTTAGAGGAATGCCTCTAGTGGAATTCACAAGTGATGGACTGTGTGATGCTTGTCAGAAAGGAAAGCAAAAGAAAGTATCATTCAGTAAGAAGCTTGAATCTGCAATTGATGAACCACTACAACATCTACACATGGATCTTTTTGGACCAGTCAATGTATTGTCAATTTCAAGGAAAAGATATTGCCTAGTGATTGTAGATGATTTCTCAAAATTTTCATGGGTTTATTTTCTTGGATCAAAGGATGAAGCTAGTGAAATCATCATCAATCATATCAAGCAAGTCAACAATCATCCTGATTTCAAAGTAAGGAATATTAGGAGTGACAATGGAACTGAGTTCAAGAATTCAACCATGAAGTTGTTCTGTGAAGAAAGTGGGATCATGCATGAGTTCTCAGCTCCAAGGACTCCACAACAAAATGGTGTGGTGGAAAGGAAGAACAGATCACTGATTGAAGCTGCAAGGACAATGCTTGAAGAGTCAAAACTCCCAACTTATTTTTGGGCTGAGGCTGTTAACTGTGCATGTTACACTCAGAACATTTCTCTAATCAATCAAGCAAAAGGCATGACTCCCTATCAATTATTCAAGAGAAGAAAACCAACTTTAAACTTTCTACATGTCTTTGGTTGCAAATGCTACATCTTAAGGAATCAATCTGATCATAATGGGAAGTTTGATGCAAAGGCTGATAAAGGAATATTTGTTGGTTATTCTGCTGGAAAATCATATAGGGTCTACAATCTAAGAACCAACATTGTCATGGAATCTGTACATGTTATGTTTGATGATAAAAAGATTGATGGACTAACAGATGAAGGACATCATGAAGGACTCAAATTTGACAATATTGAGATAAATTGTGATGATGGTGAAGATGAGAATGATGAAGAAGGCATCTCAAGAGGGATTCAAAATCTGCCTTTGGATAATGCACAGAATGCTGCATCCATTGAAAGTCATAGCTCAGCTTCCATTGAAAGAAGCAATGCAACATCCGTTGAAAGACAAAGTGCATCATCCGTTGAAGTTCGTAATGAAGCATCCGTTGATCACAGTCTGTCAACGGATAATCAATTCACTTCATCAGTTAATAGAACTCCTAATTCTTCTCAAAGGATCAGCAACTTAGGGGGAGTGTCAACCAATCAACATTCTACCTCACATCATGACAATACTGAGGCAACCTCATCTAGAGCTAATCTAACATCTCAAAGGAAATGGACCAAGAATCACCCTTTTGAACTGATCATTGGTGATGCCACATCTAAAGTGCAAACTAGAAGGGCTACTCAAGATGAATGTCTGTACAGTAGCTTTCTATCACAAGAGGAACCTAAGAGAGTAGAAGAAGCTCTTTTGGACCCAGATTGGATTTTAGCAATGCAAGAGGAGCTAAACCAATTTGAGAGAAACAAAGTATGGAAGCTGGTACCCAAGCCAAAGAACAAGAGTTCTATTGACACAAAATGGGTATTCAGAAACAAGATGGATGAAAATGGCATTGTCATAAGGAATAAAGCCAGATTGGTTGCTAAAGGCTATTCTCAACAAGAGGGAATAGATTTTGATGAAACATTTGCTCCAGTTGCCAGACTTGAAGCCATTAAAATCTTTCTAGCCTATGCAGCTAATGCCAATTTCAAAGTCTATCAAATGCATGTCAAGAGTGCATTTCTAAATGGGGAATTAGAGGAAGAAGTTTATGTAAGCCAACCTCCAGGATTTGAAGATCCAAATTTTCCAGACTATGTGTATTATCTGTTGAAAGCACTCTATGGACTAAAGCAAGCACCTAGAGCCTGGTATGAGACTTTGTCAGAATTCCTTCTAGATAATCACTTCACAAGAGGTACTGTTGACAAAACTCTCTTATTTAGAAATGTTAATGGCTCTAAAATACTTGTTCAAATTTATGTAGATGATATTATATTTGGATCTACAGATGATAAGCTTTGTAAAAAGTTTGCTAAGTTAATGCAAAGTAAATATAAAATGAGCATGATGGGAGAGCTAACTTATTTTCTTGGTTTACAAGTTAAACAAGTTAGTGATGGAATTTTCATTAGTCAAACTAAATACATTTATGATCTTTTAAAGAAGTTTGACTTAATGGATTGTTCAATTGCAAAAACTCCCATGGCCACTGCCACCAAGCTTGAATTAAACAAGGCTGAAAAGTCTGTGGATATTTCAAGTTATAGAGGCATGGTTGGCTCACTTTTATATTTAACTGCTAGTAGACCTGATATAATGTTTTCTACATATCTCTGTGCTAGATTTCAAGCTGACCCTAAAGAATCTCACTTAGTGGCTATTAAAAGAATTTTCAGATATCTCAAAGGGACTCCAAATCTAGGAATTTGGTACCCTAGAGAGTCTGGTTTTGATCTAATTGGCTACTCAGATGCAGATTATGCAGGCTGCAAAATAGACAGGAAAAGCACAACTGGTACCTGTCAATTTCTAGGGAACAAGCTTGTGTCATGGTTCAGCAAGAAGCAGAATTCTGTTTCCACATCAACAGCTGAAGCTGAGTACATTGCTGCTGGTAGTTGCTGTGCACAGATACTATGGATGAGGAATCAACTATTCGACTATGGTCTGACTATTGACAAAATTCCAATATTCTGTGACAACACAAGTGCCATTGCCATTACTGAAAATCCAGTGCAGCACTCAAGAACCAAGCACATTGATATCAAGTACCACTTCATTAGGGAACATGTGATGAAAGGTACAGTGGAACTTCATTTTGTTCCAAGTGAAAAGCAGATTGCAGACATATTTACCAAACCACTTGATGAATCAACATTCACAAGATTAGTAAGTGAGCTAGGTATGCTTAATTATTCATAATTTATGTCATCTATATAATCTGCCCTGAAGCCTGAAATGAATTTGCTGCAAGAACAAAGTTGGCTTTAAGTAAGACTTATCCTATCAACGGATATTCCCTATCCGTTGAAAGCCAAAATTGTTCTATCAACGGATGTTCATTATCCGTTGAAAGACAATTACATTTCTGGTAATTTTATCCTTCAACGGATAAAATGGTGTTGATCATCAACGGATAACTATTTACCTTATCCGTTGAAGTGTCACATCAGTTACTATAAGTGAGTCACAGCCGTTGATTCTTTTACTCAACCGTTGATACATATATACAGTGTTGTATGTCTTTCTGTTTAAGGTAGTTTTCAGAATTTCTACAGTTTTATTTATTCTTGAACGGCTGTAACTTACTTAAAAGTATCATTTAATCATTTTATTTACGTTTTAATCCAAGAAAGTATAAAAGCCCAATTGAACTCTTATTTTCACTTTACGCTTTCTTGCAATTCTTATTCTCCTTCTCTCCCAAAAATTCTCAAGTTTTTCTCTGCAACCTCTACTCACAACAATGGCACCAGTAGTCAAAATTATGTCTCAAACAGGATTTGTTTATGAAAAGAATAATTTCGTAGCCTTGGCTGAAAAGAATGAAGCCCATTTTGATTATCACAAGATGATGGACTTCATCAAAAACTGCAAACTAAGCTATGCAATGCTGAAAGCCCCAACCATCTACTGTGAGGTGATTGAGGAGATTTGGACAACTGCAGAGTTCAACTCCACAGATATGACTATTGCCTTCTCTCTCAAAGGTAAGGACTATTGCATTAACTGTGATGATATACAATCTTGCTTTAAGTTGCCTGAAAATAATGCCATGACACCACACACTGATAAAGATGTATCTGTTATGTTAGATTCCATAGGCTATGCTTTTGATTCTGCTAGTTTAGGTAGTATTAGAAGGAAAAGCCTTATGAAAGAATGGAGTTTTCTTGGAGATGCCTTCATTAAAGTTTTCTCTGGGAAGATTAGCAATTTTGATGCCATAACTTCATCTCTTGTTAATATGCTCTATATGCTAGTTTCTGATAGGTACTTTAATTTTAGCAATTGTGTTATGCTAGAATTAGGATCCAGATTAGGTAACAAAGCTAATAGACCACATAACATCTACTATGCTAGATTCTTTATGTTATTGGCTAACCATGTTGCTGAAGGTTTGGTTATATCAAATGAGAATAATAAACTCAAATGCTGGGCACAAGAGAAAAGGGTCCTTGCAGACCTTTTGAGAATGAACCTCAACAGCCAGGTGCCATTGGTATACTTGCCAATCATGAATGCACCACAGGTAAGTGAGGTAAACACTTCTATAACTCCTACTATTTCCAACCCCATTGTTTCTTTGCCCTCTAGTGTGGCCATGGAATCTGTGTCTTTGTCCAAACAGGTTCCTGCCAAAGCCACCAAAACCAAAGTTTCAAAATTCAAGTCAAAGAAACCTACCTCTGTTGTGTCTCAAAAGACAACAGTTGTAACAACTACCATAAATGTAATAACCCCAATTTTTGGAAATTTTTGAAACCCTTATGAATAGTGTTTTTGTTGAATGAGAAAAATTTTCATGCCACGCTATGTAGGGGTTCTGTTATTGATCTTATGGAATATTATTAGTACTCTATGTGGTATATAAGTGTATGTAAAGATCGTCAGAATCCAATTCCGAACACTTTGATTTTTCCCGGAACCCAATAGATTCGGAAAGAATTGAGTATAAGGTAACAGGATAAAAAGGATTATAGGAGAGGAGCATAAAAGGAATATAATATATTGAGAAAGGTTAAGGGAACCTAAGTAATAAGATCCCGGGTATGATCCCTCAAACGATAAACGAGAACGAAAGATAAGCGAACCGTAAAACAAATAAGTGACCAAGAGACAAGCTTGTACAAGAAGCCAGGGACTGTGACATCATCAAAGTTCAAGGTTAGAAGGGTAACTAACCAAAAACAAAACCAAAACAACCTAGCTAGCCAAAACAAATCAAAGCAAACACAAAAATTTTCATTCTTCAAACATTGCTCTCGGCTTTTCATCTTTTTCAAAGGAAGAAAAATCAAAAATCAAGTTCCAAGCATTGTTAAATCACAAGGTAATTATCTAAGCTTCCTTGGACATAGATATGGATATTCTATAAGTTTAAGCTCCTAATTCCTTCACAATCTCTTCCAATAAATCAAGAAAGAAGATGGTGAATAGTAACCTTCAAGAAATAACTTTAGTTTTCTTGAAATTTTATGAAAGATTAAGGTTATACAAGCAAGGATCAAGGTTCTTTAGGCATTCAAAGCTCTTGTGTTGTGTTAAAAAGCTTCAAGGAAGGTATAATCTCTTAACCAAGCTTTGTTATTGAATGTTAAGAGCATAATATGAGTATTTTAGTTCATGAGAGGCTTGATGGTTGTGTATGTAGAGATTAGTGAGTTTTGGGATGTTGTTGGATTGGTAAATGTTGTTGTTTTGATTAAAAGAATGTAGTATAGTTAAATTCAAGCTTAGGCATAAGTATGAATGTTAAAATTTAATTGGTTGGAGTTGTTATGATGTGATAAGGATGGATGTTGGTTGTATGTTGGATTGAGGTTGAATTGGGTTGGTTTTGAATGGTTTTAAATTGGGAAATCGCGTAAACATAGCCGTCGTAACGTCCGATTTTCTTTAGACTGTTTTTGTGCATAACCTTAGGACCCGAGAACCCCCTGCTAGATTATGACCATTGCCATGTTTAGATAGTTCGTGTTACGAGCTTCGTTTTGATATGTAGTTCGTTCGATTCCGATGCACGGTTTAGGAGAAACGACCGTTTCAAGTAACGGCGTTTCGCGAACGAAACTTTTCCCCTCGCCTTACTTTGAAACATAGGTTAAAGACCGAAAAGGGTTAATTAATGTATGAAACATTTATGGTAAGTGTGTTAGGCAGTTGGTAAGACACTCGCGAAGGAATCGCCTTAAAACTCGTAAAGGTTAAATTATTAAAAATGGTGGAGCCGAGGGTACCCGAGTGACTTAAGCGAATCAGTGAGCGCAAAACGAGCGTTAGAGTCTGAGTTGGTTAGGGTATAGATTTACAAGTGACTTTGGTTTAATTCCAACTTACTTGTTGCTTATAGGTTACCAGACTCGTCCCGAGCCATTCGTAACCCCCAGTCGCTCAGGCAAGTTTTCTACCCGTTATAACTGTTGTTGTGATGAATATATGTATTTGCATTATCTTGTGATAGATGCATGTTGGTTAATTAGCAAATGATGCAATATATTGAAGCATGCTGCTATGGTATATATATATGCATGCCTGTTTCGCATTCTTTCCATATATATCTGTTGATTCAGTTGATAATACCTATGCTAGAGGATAGCGGTAATTTGCATATACCCTTAGTACAGGGACCCAAAGGTGAAAATATTTTCTAAAACCGAGAGTCGAGGATCCCGAGTAGATTTTGTATATATGGATATAAATATATATATATATATATACTTATATATATATATATGGTCATAGTTTTCAAAACTATTAATCGAATAAGGTTTATTCGATAACTTTAACTTTATTTTATTATTGAATATTATTTCGAATATTATTCGAAGGCGTATGACTCCTTTATATTAAATGAATATTATTTTGAATATTCATTCAAGGACTTATGACTCCTTTTATTTTATTAATGAATATTATTTTGAATATTCATTCGAGGACTTATGACTCCTTTTATTTTATTAAATGAATATTATTTTGAATATTCATTCGAGGACTTATGACTCCTTTTATTTTATTAAATGAATATTATTTTGAATATTCATTCGAGGACTTATGACTCCTTTTATTTTATTATCTGAATATTTTTGAATATTCATTTGAGGATCTATGACTCCGATTATTTGCTGAGATTTGTTCTTTATTTTATTAAAGAATAAGGTGTAAATAATCAAACTTATTTTCGATTATTCAAATAAAGATAGTACTTTCATATAAGTATATCTTTGGTTATTTAATACTCGTTTCAAGTATAAGTTTTAATACTTCTACTTCAATTATTTTTATAAAGATAATTCTTTGTGGGAATATTATTTAAATAATAATATTCAGATATTTTCTAATATATTGGGACTGATTTACTTCATTAAATCAGCATTACTCCAAACACTCTTTAAAGTGTTTTCGAGTCTTCAAAATGATTTTTAAAAGTTAGAGCGGATCCCAAAAACTCATTTTTATATTTAAGATCTTCCTTTTAAAGGGGATTTAAATACTCGTTCAAAACCTGAGGGATCCGGCTCTATGGTGTATTTTATATTCGCAACAAGGTTGCTGTTTTGATAAATGAATTGATTACTTGCCCAATGTTCGGGAAGTAAGCCCATCTAATTGAGTCGGCATAAGCGACATGCCGGGGTACGGTCTATCAAAGTGTAAGTGGCTGGGTGGCAGTCCATCAACGTGTGAGTGGCCGGGTAACGGTCTAGCGCGAGGTCCTAATGCGGCCACGGTGATGACCGGTGAGGAATTCATCCATCTACAGTAGAAAAGGTTACTTATTGGTATCTTTGCCTGATCAGCAAGATATCTGGTTTATGCCAAAATTCTTTTCCTTCCAAATTCATTGGATATTGCAACTTTGTTCATACTTTACATGACAGAGGTTTTCAGGAAATGTATGGGAGATATATATGAATATATTTATATATCAGGACTTAATGAAGTATCTCGTAACTTCATTATTTATAATGATATTCAAAGATTGAATCTATTCAAATCTTGTCTTGTAGTCTCATCTATGTGATGAACCTTTGAAACTGATTATAACTTGAACGGGGGTAGTTCAAGTAGTATTTGGGAAAGATATAAGTATTTTGGGGTATCTTGTAACTTCATCTTTTAAACTTATATCTAGTTAATGATTGTCTTATGAATGACAAAGATTTTCGGAAAAACGTTGAGACAAGGTTAAATATATGAGATCACCTTGCAACGATATTTTTATATATACAGTTATAAACTGGAACTCTGTGTGTATTATGCATGGAAGAGGACTTCCAAGATTTTGAAAAGTATATATGTATATATACTGAATATTTTGCGACTTCATCGCATTAAGATATTAAACTTGGTTCATTTCTTTTGACCAAGACTTTCATGAGTACTATGAGAAGGCTCATATACTATAAATCATTATACATATTATTTTGGTGGGCTTGCTGCTCACCCTTGCTTTCTTCTTTCATCACACAACAACAGTTAGGAAAGATGGCCAGACTCCAGCAGACCCAGCGCAAGCGCGTGGGAAGCGTCCCGCGTCTTCCCGTTGATGTTGTAGCTGCTATAGCTGCAGAGGTAGATCTATTGTAGATCAGACCATCTACTTTTGAAAATCAATTATGTATAATTATAACTTGTGGCAGATAATGGCAATTAACTGTAAATTTATCAAGTAATCATTTTGGGTTGTAATAACTTTTAAATTGTGGATTCAAAGACTTGTACTTATTTAAATTTCATCTCTGAGACTATAACGGGTTGTGGTGTGTGTTAGTGTGGGGTCACAGCATAAGGTTATTTATTATTAATTAAGTGAAGTGATATTGTGGAAAGAAAGACCGTGACGACCCGGATCCCCGACCCCGGATCTGGGGGTGTTACAGAAATGGTATCAGAGCTAAGCGTTATAAACCTCAGAGATGATGCGACGTTAAGATAATAAGTTCACTAAGATAATAAGAACTCTTGCCAAGTTCATAGTCGGACTACCTAACGTAGTACTGACAGTTAAAACCCTTATGGGAACCCTTATAAATGTAGCGGTTGAGGATGTTGTCCTAGATGGGATTGTTGCTGAGGAGGATCTCGTGGAGGATCCTGACAAGAATGAATAAAGGACCACTGATGAATTGATGACCATGGTTAGGTCGACTACCAGAGGTAGGATTGGTCGATCACTACCGGAGGTTCGTTCAAGTTTGTAAAGATAGTAGCCCCTTTAACGTGGCTTACTCGTAAGACTGAGAAGTTCGAATGGACAGAGAAATGCGAGAACAGCTTTCAAGAACTGAAGCAAAGGTTGGTGACGGCCCCTATATTGGCGTTGCCGGAGGGAAAAAGGAGATTTTGTGATTTGTAAGTGACGCTTCGCATAAGGAATTAGGGTGCTTCTTATATAGCACAGCAAGGTAATCGCGTACGTGTCAAGACAATTAAGGGAATTTAAAATTCGATATCCCCACCCATGAGCTTGGGCTCATGGCAATAGTTTTTCCCTAAAGATTTGAGGCACTACTTGTATGGAGAGAAGTGCGAGATTCACAAACCATAGGAGCTCTAGTACATTTTTACGTAGAAAGAGCTCAACATACGCCCGAGGAGGCGGTTAGAGCTAATCAAGAATTATGATTGGGAGATTCTGTATCATTCGGGGAAAGCCAATGTGGTGGCTGATGCCCTTAGTAAAAAAGGAGAGACTCAAGATGATAATGTCTTTGGGAGAATTGATAAGAGATTTCGAGAAAATGGAAATAGTAGTGAAGGTAACCGGAGCCGGTACCGAAAAGCTGTTTGAGATTGCAATACAGTCCGAATTATCGGAAGAGAACATATTGTGCCAGAAAAAGTGATGAATGAAGGCAAAGAGCTAACAATTAGATAAAAGATTAACACCGAGAAAGATGATAAGGGAATAATGAGGTATTCCTACAGAATTTGGGTTCTAAATGTTCAAGAGCTTAAAGATGAGATCTTAGATGAAAGCTAGTTTGAGGAATAAGATTTAGGGCAAACCCTGAATGTGATAGTCAGGGAGGACCCCATCAAGATAGAAGGAACCGATAACATAATGAAGTGGAAAATGAGGATTTTAACGTATAAGATAACCCCAAGTATGGGAGAAGGATGAAACATTTCATACTAAGGAAATAGAAAGACGAGTAAGGAAAGGAGACCCGAGACGGTACTCCTATACGGAAATTCATGGACCTGTCTAAAAAGAACTTAGACTACTATCCCCAACCACCACCTTGAGGAAACAATGCGGTGAGAAATTCTTTCAGGGCCTTTAAGTCGCTAAGCCTTTAGAGTTCCAAGGAACAAGCTGAACCAGTCGAGGCAAGAACCTCGCTAAAGGAAATATAGGAATCATTTGAGATTCTAAGTGATGGACGAATCACAAAAACTGTTTTTGTCACTTACCCTCCTAAGAGAAGGGCCACCACTGGTGAAAGACCAAGAAAGGCACGGAGCCAGAGGTTAGAATAAACTGATTAAAGTTCAGTCAATTGTTTTCGGGAAAGTAATTCCCAAGGTTATGGAGATAGTGTAAAAGCTTTAGAGTCAGAACAAAGGCGGACGAGTATGATGAAATATGAAGCTAAGTTGTAAAAGTTGTCAAGATTCGTTCTGATGACAAGAATCCCAGAACGATGTGATGCTTGAAGTCAATGATTAGTGGGTTTATGAATTAATGATAAGAGAAAGGAAAATAAAAAGAAATTGGAGTGGAAAGGAATATAAAGGTAATAGAGTTTGAGGAATGATAAGGGAGTTGGGTATGAGGAAACCCTAAAGACTCGTAGCAATAGAAATAGAAAAGTATGTAATTGTCAGGATGAGGGTGATTCACCATGAGTTAAAGTTGATGATTGAAGGAATAAGAGATACATATATTTTATCCCCTGTAAGTTGGGAGGATTTGAGGAAACCTTGAGATAGTTCGAAGGATAAATATTGAGACGCGGATAGACTGAGGAGACAAGGAAGTAAGAAATTAGGAAAATTGGATGAAGGAAGTGACCTTCAAGAATGTGAAGTATATGTAAGACCGGTGGCATGATACCCAGGAAGGGAGACACCAGGAATGAGAGATATCCCAACATTGAGATGACTGTTGAATTAAACAACAAAAGTAAATAAGGAATTATTAAGAAGAGGTTCACGTTGAACAAGACCAATATCTTCCAGAACATCCTTGTTATCGTTACCAAATTAGGCAAGAAAAGCGGATAACCGTTGTTATCTTTTGGAGGCCATATTGATTGACCTCATTTTGAATACAGATGTTATTGTAAAAATTAGGCATATACTATTGAGGTGGGAATGATTGAATAAGACACCCCTATCAGGGATGTATGACTTGATTTATCCATGGAAGGATGCATGTACCCTTTTTAAAGGTGGAATTAAGGATAGAACATCGGTAACTTAAAACGAATCCTAGGGGAATGCATAAAGGTTGGCATTTCATCCTTAATAGGGATAGTATGAGTTTTGACAGTATGAATTGGAAAGGATTAAGGTAATAATAACCTTTAAGGATCAGTGGAGAAATTTTTCAGAAGTATATAGACAATGATTCTGGTATTAATAAATGGTATCTTGATATGCCCTGTATCTAGGGAATACAGGAGGAACGATTCAAGGATAACCTTAGAGGTTTTACAAGGAGAAAGGTAATATTCAAAATTCTCAAGAATAGAAATGTTGATAAAGGGAATATGACGTAATTATAATGATGCCAAGTGGGGCACTTGTTAAACCACGAGAGAGTATGGATCGAACCAGTAAAGGTCGAAATTGTTCAGGGCAATTAGAGCCTAAGATAAAAGATGTTCTAAGTATGATTGAAAGTCAATCGTGACAGTGATTAACCTCTAAAGACTGAGGCAATAACTTATGGAAAAAGATGGTGATATTTTTTTTTACTCATTAGATTTTAAGGAAAACATCTTCACATAAGCTGTGATTGAAATGAGGTAGAAAATTATTTGGAGGTGGTTAAAATGACATTGACTATAAGGAAATTTTACTATCAGGAAAGGCCAAAGAGGTGGCCGACACTTTAAAGGTAAGAGGATAATTATAAGCGCTTGTGCCAAAAGAATACAGTGATGATGGTTAAAGCTGTGAAGGTTGTATTATGGTTTGGAAGATTGACATTCCTTCTGATGACTGTGCAATACCCAACCGTAATAGTAGTTGGTAAAGGTTTAATTCGTGTAATCGCCATGAGCGGGCTATCTATCTTAGAAGGTACTATCTTGAGAATGAGCCTGGACCATGTTTCAAAAGGACTAAACGAACCTTTGAGTTAAGTCTTCTATCGAAGGCATATGATTAAGAATGGTACTAACCTGCTATCGTTGCTTTGATTGAAACTCTTCTGCAATTTTATCTGCTTCATGTCATGTATGTATGGCAGGATCAGGAGTGTTCTTCATGAATCATGAATGGTGAATATGTTACCTCCTTAGAAGGATTTGATACGACATGTATGGACTCCGTATGGTTAGATATTAAGATTTCATGGAAAGTGAATGACGATAGTAGGTCAGTGGTGGACCATAGTAATGCAGCAATGATTCTGCGAGTAATGAGCTGATTACAACAGTGAGAGTTGTATTGGAATGGATGTTGAGATTGAGTACCACTAATCGGGTCGTGGTAATGTATAAGTTATCATTGATAGACTAATTAAGTAGAGTATCTACCTATTGAATATTTATTCCTTCTTATGAAAAGAGAGTCGTATTACTATATGAGGAAGGTTGCGGTGCAAGCATAGAATTCTAGTAACGATGATGTCTAGAATGAGATCCCAGATTCGATTTTCGATATCGAGGGAGTTTCAAAGGTGATTGTGTATAAGCTCGAGGAAGAGTGTGGGTCCATAGAATGATGGACGGGATAGCGAAGATATTTAAGCATGGGAAATACAAGGCTATAATGCTTAATGTTGATTTATATACGTATATGATTTGTTCTCCTATGACAAACCTCTATAGTTTAGAGGTAGGTTCCAAGCCAGATATTTTGTGGCAGTATATTTTTTTTTTTCACATATACAATTCTCTTCAATTCGTTCTTTTCTCTTCTTTTCATTTCATGTAAGCTGAGAAGAACAACCCTTCCAAAAAGGGGAGGTATTGCCGAATGATTATCTATCTGTGTGATAGAAGCCTAGTAGGATACCAGCTATTGTTTAATTGCTTGTCAAGTACTAAAGGATGGCCACCTTCTGTACTAACTATGCGATATAACAAGTGTTCATGATCATAGTGATCTCTCAACAAATTCCTTTACTTCTATTTGATTGATCAAATTTTGGAAAATAGAAACAACTGAAAAAGGAGTAATAAAGTGGTGGTAGTATGCGGAATGGAAACACATTCGTGATACTAAGGTTGACGTGGTTATTAAAAGGTTATAGAACGCTAACGAGCAAAAGTATAACCAGTATAATATTAGGAACGGAAGGTAGTAGCGATTACGAACTCAAAAAGAATGGGTATTGAGAAGCAGAAGCTCTAATGCTAAAAGCTATAATGAGAGTCTGTGCAATAGACTTGAAAGAAATTGGAATGATCACTTAATACGGATTGAGTTTTCTTACGATAATAGATCATTTGTCATTATCGAGATGTCGCCTTATGAGATCCTTGAGGGAAGATAATGTCGATCTCCCTTATGTTAGGATGAAGTTGTAGAGCGCAAGATGCTCGGATCCGCAGTAGTCCAAAGGACCAAGGATATGATAGATCTAATCAGAGGACGGCTGGTAGTAGCCCACGATGGACATGACACGAAAGGACAAAGAGTATGAAATAGGGGACCTAGTAATGTTATAGGTATCCCTTGGAAAGGATTGATGAGGTTCGGAAAGAAAGGAAAGCTAAGTCTACAATTTGTTGGACCCTTGGATATATTAAGACGTTTGGGAAGTTAGCATATGAGCTAGCCCTAACCCCGAACATGTAGCAGGTCGTAACGTGTTTCACGTATCAATGTTAAGGAAGTGTAATTCAGATGCCAGATAAATAGAGGCATATGAGCGCATAGATATGCAACCCGACGTAACCTATATGGAGCAACCAGGAAGGGTTATAGAGTGAAAAGGAACAAGTGCTTAGGAGAAGGATTATCAAACTAGGCAGAGTTGGTGGTAGGACCACAATGTCGAAAATTGACTAGAGAGTTAGAAGGCACAATGCTAGAAAAGCATCCCCAACTGTTTTCTATCTGATTCCGGGACGGAATCCTTTTAAGGAGGGGAGACTGTAATAACCCCAAATTTTGGAAATTTTTGAAACCCTTATGAATAGTGTTTTTGCTGAATGAGAAAAAATTTCATGCCACGCTATGTAGGGGTTCTGTTATTGATCTTATGGAATATTATTAGTACTCTATGTGGTATATAAGTGTATGTAAAGATCGTCAGAATCCAATTCCGAACACTTTGATTTTTCCCGGAAATCCAATAGATACGGAAAGAATTGAGTATAAGGTAACAAGATAAAAAGGATTATAGGAGAGGAGCATAAAAGGAATATAATATATTGAGAAAGGTTAAGGGAACCTAAGTAATAAGATCCCGGGTATGATCCCTCAAACGATAAACGAGAACGAAAGATAAGCGAACCGTAAAACAAATAAGTGACCAAGAGACAAGCTTGTACAAGAAGCCAGGGACTGTGACATCATCAAAGTTCAAGGTTAGAAGGGTAACTAACCAAAAATAAAACCAAAACAACCTAGCTAGCCAAAACAAATCAAAGCAAACACAAAAATTTTCATTCTTCAAACATTGCTCTCGGCTTTTCATCTTTTTCAAAGGAAGAAAAATCAAAAATCAAGTTCCAAGCATTGTTAAATCACAAGGTAATTATCTAAGCTTCCTTGTACATAGATATGGATATTCTATAAGTTTAAGCTCCTAATTCCTTCACAATCTCTTCCAATAAATCAAGGAAGAAGATGGTGAATAGTAACCTTCAAGAAATAACTTTAGTTTTCTTGAAATTTTATGAAAGATTAAGGTTATACAAGCAAGGATCAAGGTTCTTTAGGCATTCAAAGCTCTTGTGTTGTGTTAAAAAGCTTCAAGGAAGGTATAATCTCTTAACCAAGCTTTGTTATTGAATGTTAAGAGCATAATATGAGTATTTTAGTTCATGAGAGGCTTGATGGTTGTGTATGTAGAGATTAGTGAGTTTTGGGATGTTGTTGGATTGGTAAATGTTGTTGTTTTGATTAAAAGAATGTAGTATAGTTAAATTCAAGCTTAGGCATAAGTATGAATGTTAAAATTTAATTGGTTGGAGTTGTTATGATGTGATAAGGATGGATGTTGGTTGTATGTTGGATTGAGGTTGAATTGGGTTGGTTTTGAATGGTTTTAAATTGGGAAATCGCGTAAACATAGCCGTCGTAATGTCCGATTTTCTTTAGACTGTTTTTGTGCATAACCTTAGGACCCGAGAACCCCCTGCTAGATTATGACCATTGCCATGTTTAGATAGTTCATGTTACGAGCTTCGTTTTGATATGTAGTTCGTTCGATTCTGATGCACGGTTTAGGAGAAACGACCGTTTCAAGTAACGGCATTTCGCGAACGAAACTTTTCCCCTCGCCTTACTTTGAAACATAGGTTAAAGACCGAAAAGGGTTAATTAATGTATGAAACATTTATGGTAAGTGTGTTAGGAAGTTGGTAAGACACTCGCGAAGGAATCGCCTTAAAACTCGTAAAGGTTAAATTATTAAAAATGGTGGAGCCGAGGGTACCCGAGTGACTTAAGCGAATCAGTGAGCGCAAAACGAGCGTTAGAGTCTGAGTTGGTTAGGGTATAGATTTACAAGTGACTTTGGTTTAATTACAACTTACTTGTTGCTTATAGGTTACCAGACTCGTCCCGAGCCATTCGTAACCCCCAGTCGCTCAGGCAAGTTTTCTACCCGTTATAACTGTTGTTGTTGTGATGAATATATGTATTTGCATTATCTTGTGATAGATGCATGTTGGTTAATTAGCAAATGATGCAATATATTGAAGCATGCTGCTATGGTATATATATATGCATGCCTGTTTCGCATTCTTTCCATATATATCTGTTGATTCAGTTGATAATACCTATGCTAGAGGATAGCGGTAATTTGCATATACCCTTAGTACAGGGACCCAAAGGTGAAAATATTTTCTAAAACCGGGAGTCGAGGATCCGAGTAGATTTTGTATATATGGATATAAAAATATATATATATATATACTTATATATATATATGGTCATAGTTTTCAAAACTATTAATCGAATAAGGTTTATTCGATAACTTTAACTTTATTTTATTATTGAATATTATTTCGAATATTATTCGAAGGCGTATGACTCCTTTATATTAAATGAATATTATTTTGAATATTCATTCAAGGACTTATGACTCCTTTTATTTTATTAATGAATATTATTTTGAATATTCATTCGAGGACTTATGACTCCTTTTATTTTATTAAATGAATATTATTTTGAATATTCATTCGAGGACTTATGACTCCTTTTATTTTATTAAATGAATATTATTTTGAATATTCATTCGAGGACTTATGACTCCTTTTATTTTATTATCTGAATATTTTTGAATATTCATTTGAGGATCTATGACTCCGATTATTTGCTGAGATTTGTTCTTTATTTTATTAAAGAATAAGGTGTAAATAATCAAACTTATTTTCGATTATTCAAATAAAGATAGTACTTTCATATAAGTATATCTTTGGTTATTTAATACTCGTTTCAAGTATAAGTTTTAATACTTCTACTTCAATTATTTTTATAAAGATAATTCTTTGTGGGAATATTATTTAAATAATAATATTCAGATATTTTCTAATATATTGGGACTGATTTACTTCATTAAATCAGCATTACTCCAAACACTCTTTAAAGTGTTTTCGAGTCTTCAAAATGATTTTTAAAAGTTAGAGCGGATCCCAAAAACTCATTTTTATATTTAAGATCTTCCTTTTAAAGGGGATTTAAATACTCGTTCAAAACCTGAGGGATCCGGCTCTATGGTGTATTTTATTTTCGCAACAAGGTTGTTGTTTTGATAAATGAATTGATTACTTGCCCAATGTTCGGGAAGTAAGCCCATCTAATTGAGTCGGCATAAGCGACAGGCCGGGGTACGGTCTATCAAAGTGTAAGTGGCTGGGTGGCAGTCCATCAACGCGTGAGTGGCCGGGTAATAGTCTAGCGCGAGGTCCTAATGTGGCCAGGGTGATGACCGGTGAGGAATTCATCCATCTACAGTAGAAAAGGTTACTTATTGGTATCTTTGCCTGATCAGCAAGATATCTGGTTTATGCCAAAATTCTTTTCCTTCCAAATTCATTGGATATTGCAACTCTGTTCATACTTTACATGACAGAGGTTTTCAGGAAATGTATGGGAGATATATATGAATATATTTATATATCGGGACTTAATGAAGTATCTCGTAACTTCATTATTTATAATGATATTCAAAGATTGAATCTATTCAAATCTTGTCTTGTAGTCTCATCTATGTGATGAACCTTTGAAACTGATTATAACTTGAACGGGGGTAGTTCAAGTAGTATTTGGGAAAGATATAAGTATTTTGGGGTATCTTGTAACTTCATCTTTTAAACTTATATCTAGTTAATGATTGTCTTATGAATGACAAAGATTTTCGGAAAAACGTTGAGACAAGGTTAGATATATGAGATCACCTTGCAACGATATTTTTATATATACAGTTATAAACTGGAACTCTGTGTGTATTATGCATGGAAGAGGACTTCTAAGATTTTGAAAAGTATATATGTATATATACTGAATATTTTGCGACTTCATCGCATTAAGATATTAAACTTGGTTCATTTCTTTTGACCAAGACTTTCATGAGTACTATGAGAAGGCTCATATACTGTAAATCATTATACATATTATTTTGGTGGGCTTGCTGCTCACCCTTGCTTTCTTCTTTCATCACACAACAACAGTTAGGAAAGATGGCCAGACTCCAGCAGACCCAGCGCAAGCGCGTGGGAAGCGTCCCGCGTCTTCCCGTTGATGTTGTAGCTGCTATAGCTGCAGAGGTAGATCTATTGTAGATCAGACCATCTACTTTTGAGAATCAATTATGTATAATTATAACTTGTGGCAGATAATGGCAATTAACTGTAAATTTATCAAGTAATCATTTTGGGTTGTAATAACTTTTAAATTGTGGATTCAAAGACTTGTACTTATTTAAATTTCATCTCTGAGACTATAACGGGTTGTGGTGTGTGTTAGTGTGGGGTCACAGCATAAGGTTATTTATTATTAATTAAGTGAAGTGATATTGTGGAAAGAAAGACCGTGACGACCCGGATCCCCGACCCCGGATCTGGGGGTGTTACAATAAACCCTGAAGGGAGTGAACAGGGTGTGAGTGGTGAGGGGAGGGGTGAACATCAAGAAACCCCCCAGGATAAGGTGGGAGAGGTGAGTGGTACCCAAGCCAGCCAAGCCACAGTCTCTCAAAAGACTGTGGTGGTTCAAAAGGAGTCCAACACATCCCTAGTTGCATCCTCCCAAAAGGATGTAACTATTGAAAATAGTCCCCAACCAGGGACACAGAACAAAAGAGGGAGGGACACGGAAGCCACACATTCACCAATTAAAGCCTTTTCAAGGAAGAAGAAGGCCAAGACCCTAGTTTCCACACAAGGGACACACACAACACAGATACATCCACCTGTATCTGAGCCTTCACAAATTCAGCTTGATGTGATTCCAGCAAATGTGGAATCACAGCCCCATTCTCTCATAATAGAAACACACCAATCATCAAACTCTCCATCACCCTCTCTGGATGTGGATATAATATTCACATCAATTCCTAATTCTCCCAACTGTAAAGGACATGGCTACTATACAATCACTTTTAGGTTTGAGGGAAGGGAGTGATCTTTTGAGTGAGAGGCTGGGTTGCTCCCAGGCAAAAGGAGAGGTTGAGAGTCACCATATGCATGCTATTTCTTCCAGCATGGCAAAAGTGAGTGAGGGGAGTGCCACCTTAGAAGGTGAGGGTGAGGGTGTGTGTGAGCCAGGGGGAGCCCGTGATGCAAGAAAATGGAGAAAAAGAGAGAAAGGCAGGTACAGAAGCTATAAGGGTGGATCCAGCCATTGCTAGTGAGTCAATGAAAGTGGATGATGCAGAAAAGGAAAGACAATTTCAGCAACATTTCAAAGCTGCAATTGATAACATTTCCTTGGATGCTGACACTTTTACTCATCCTGTTTTAGCCTATCAATTATTGGCTGCTCAGGGCAATGTGGAGGCAGAACAGACATTACACATTGTACACACTTCAGAATCTCTTCTCAGAGACAAAGCTGCTGTTAACAGGCTGCCTTCTCAAGCTGGTGAGCCATCTGAAGAATTTGGAGTGAATTCTAATGATGATGACTCTAATTCTTTGGATGAGAGCATGAACTTAGGGGGAGTAGCAGGCCCAAGTTCTGTTCCTGATCTTCCTGAATGGGCATGGGCAAAAGCCTCAACACCAAGAGAGTTTAGTGTCACTTTGATTAGACAAGTCATGACAATTCAGCAGGCCCTTTAGGAGACTACAGATGCTGGTACCAAGGCAATTCTTCAAGCTCATCTAGAATCTCTGCATCTCTTGCAGTTGCAGCATTTCCAACAAGATCTAAGTGTGGATGAGCTCAAACAGGACATTGCTGATCTGAAATCCTACAATGCTGAGAAGTTGGATTCAGTCATACCTTATGGTACTATGCAAGATTTGTTGGGGAGACTGAGGAAAGAATCTGATGCTGACAAGAGACTGGCCAAATTGGAAAACAGGGTTCAAATCATTGAAGATTCTATGGTCACCATTCTTCGAAATCAACAAACTCAAACAAATCTACTCATGCAGCTGGCCAATGCACAAGGCTTGACTCCTACCCTTGATGATAACAAAAAGGGGGAGAATAAAGGAAAAGGGGAAGGAGAGCCATCAACAACAGTTCAAATTTCTCAAGTGCTAGTTCCTGTCATCACCACTTCTTCAATTATTCAAATTAAAGGAAAGCTTGATGGAATTGATCTAATCCAGATAGCAGCAGCTGAATTGCAAGTCAAAGAGCAAAGGAAGAAGATTGATGAAAAGATGCAACAAATATTTGGTTCTACAACTTCTCAATCACAATCTGTGAAGCACAGCACAAAAGTGGAATCAATTATTATGGAACTCAAGCCAGTAGGGAGGAATAAGGTTGGAGAGACTTCTTTCATGGATTTGAAACCTATGGTCCTCAAGCCCAACAACAGATCCAATAAGGACTCTACAAAGAATCCTCTGAAAGAAGTGGATTTTCCTCTTCCAAAGGCTGATGAGGACAAGCTTTTGGGTAGAAGTATCTCATATCTCAAAGAGACCATGGATGTGGCTGTAAGGAGAAATATGGCTATTATCTTCAGAGAGGGAAAGAGCATATGTGTGATGCAAGGACATCCCAAATTCTCAATAGCCAAGAGGGAAGTAACCAGAAGGTTGAAGGAAGAAGCCAAACAGCTAAAGGCTGACAAAAGAGCACAAGCAAAGCTTGACAAACAGCTAAAGTCAAGTCAGGCTGAAGAACAGAAAGAAATTGAAGACAAAAGTGAAGATGAAGCTTTGGGGGACATGGTTGGTACTGAGATGGAGGAAAGAAGTAAGGGGAATAGCTGCCTACAGACAGCTACCAGAAAGACTAGTGTTCAAATACAAAGGAGATGGGGAAAGAACCTGACCTCTTTACAGAATTCTGAATGAAGGCTACTCTACCTTGATTAGAGTCTACTCAGCCATACAAAGGGATTCTGGCTTTACCAGGACTGCCAAGACTGAGATTCTCAACAAGATTGCCAACATAAGGAAAACTTGGAGGGAGCCCAATGCTTTGCCTAGAACTTTACTCATTCAAGAAAGAGGAATTATAATTCACAAATCACCTCATTGGTTGATGGAGTTCAGAGACAACAAAGGAGTCAGAAGATTTTTCAGAATTGAAGATCAGCTCAAGATTGCCAGTAATAAAACTCTCAAGGATATGCAATCTAAGTTGGACATCAATGAAGAAGATGAAGCTGAATTCTACAGACAACTTCAACTTCAAATAGAGGAGAATGACAGGAGGCTAGGAAAGAAAACAAGGGATCAAAGGAAAAGGAAGTAATCTGCTCAGGCTAAAGGAGCACCCTTGGAAATAATGTAACTCTTCAATTCCATCTCAGCATACACATTTTTGTAGCACTTTTGAATTTCTGCTTTATTACAGTTAATATATTTGTCAAGTGTTTTGTTATCATCAAGCCGAACCTAAATTTATGCCTACAGTTCTAGTAGACATAAATAGGGGGAGATTGTTAGGAATATGTGTATCAGTTTGATGATAAGTTAAACAAAACACTTAAGTAGTAATCTAGTGATTGTAGCCTCAACGGATAAGACCATCTTGGCTATCCGTTGAAGGAGTAGCTTTACTTAGCAATAAGTTTAGTATTGTAGCACATTTCATTCTCTGGTTTCAAGTTGTAATTCTTAGATGTTGTAGGAAATTATCAGTCATGTTGACTACTAATGGATATACAAATAGGAGGGCTAATTGTAAATATTTCATGCCTTATAATTTTGTATAAGTGAAGAAGTATCAACGGATATTGAAGACCTTCAATGGATAAGAAACAAAGCTTCAACGGATGTCTCTAATGCTTCAACGGATAATATCCATCAACGGATAAGTGCTTCAATGGATAAAGACTTCAACTGATAATGCATCAACGGATAAAGCCTCAATGGATAAGGCATCAACGGATGAAAGCTTCAACGGATGCTTGGTTCATTAGCAGTTGATAGTGACAATTCACAAGCTGACAGAGGCACATGGGTTGACAGAGACAAACTGAAATGTGGAAGCCTCTAGGAGGAATCAAGAAAATGCAGCATTCCCATTCTGATGCAAACAAGGAAGTATTCAAAGATTCACAGATTATCCTAGATTGCATTGGATAGAGAAATGAAGAAGAAACATGTGAAGAATCCTTTCAATTGTATTTTACATTTTGTCTTCACTTGTAAACTTGGTGTTATATAAACCAAGTAGCAGCTAGTAATTAGATAAGAATTTTCCTGAGCTGTTTAGAAATATCAAGAGAGAAAATCATCTAGTTTGTACTAGGAAGCAGCTGTGATTTAATTCTTTGAATCACAGATTTTCTGAAATAACACATCTCTGGTGGAACAATAAATCCACCAGAAAAGTTTTTAAGTTCTTTGTGTTCTTTACATTTGTGTTTGAATATATATCTGTCTGTATCAGCTTCAAGCAATTCACACACATTTGTTCACTTAAACACTTAGCCTTAGAAACTGCTCAAAACTTGAAAAAGTTTTGAGATTTACATTCAACCCCCCTTCTGTAAATCTCATTGTTAGTCCACTGGGAATAACAGAGATGTCTGGGTATTTATAGAAAAAGGGAAGTGACTTGTCAATAAGTAGAAATAAACGGTTGATATTTGTTTATAGAGAAGTCACGTGAATTGTAAACTCATATCGAGATGTCACTTTCCTAACTTTTATCGAGAACTAGATGGTGACTTATCAAGATGTAGAATAAATACCCATTTTATCCTTAATTGGACTGAATTATTCTAATTTTCGTTGAGTAAATCAATATAAAATTAGAATTATTTTGTATCAAAAGTATTTTACTAAAATAATTCATTGAATTAAATTATTTCAGTTCTAAGTTATCGAGAAGTCTAAAATTTATACTTGTAGAGAACTCCATGAATAAACATATTTCGAGATCTCTATAATAGTTATCGAGAAGCCATAATGAAGCTTGTCGAGAAGTCCTTCGAGAAGTCATGGAAAATACTTATCGAGAACTCTATCGAAAAGTCTCAAAATGACTTGTCGAGAAGTCATTTAGACTTGTCGAGAACTCAGTTCTCTACATACTTTTGTTCTTTTCAGTTATGTCTTATATTAATTTCATATATTGCAAATGTAAATTAATACTCCCTCCGTCCTGGCCAATTCTTTACGTTTGGTTTGGGCATGGAGGTTAAGAAATATGTATAAAGTAGTGAAAAAGTGAAAGAAAAATGGGTGAAGTGGTGGGACCCATTGATTTTTAATGTATAAAATGGGAGATAATGGAGTAAAATTAGTGTGAAAAGGAAAAAAAAGTGGGAAAATGGTGGGACCCATTGACTATTTTTGGTAAGCTTTGAAATGTAAAGAATTGGATGAGACATCCCAGAAAGGAAACTGCAAAGAAATGGTTGGGACAGAGGGAGTAGTTAGATATTTTTTCTCAGAATTTAAAAAATTCTAAGTTGTATTTTAAAATTTGAAGAATAAATATACATAGAATTCTGAAATATTTATAAATCATATTTCATTTAATTTCCAGTTAAATCAAATTAATTTTGATTTATTAGAAATTAATTTGTTACAACATTTTAGCTGAGTTCTTGCCTTTAGGATGAAAAATTTAACATTCGAATTTCACTAACAAGTCTAATGAAAGTCGCTTCATTTAAAGGTTCAGTGAAAATGTCCGCTAATTATTTTTTCTGTTGGAACAAAAATGAGCTCAATAGTACCATTTGTAACATGTTTTTGTTCATAATAAAATAAACGCGAAAATACACGCAAGCGTACGTGATCACAAGTAGTATAAGAATTTAGTCAAGTTCATTCCCACAGAGACTGGTTTAGGTTAAGTTCAGATTATGCACTTATGCAACAATATATGATTATCGTTCACAGCTAAGACAAGTAACAAATTTGAGTTGATTAACTACTTAAAAGATTATACTAGCATGCATTAACTAAGAGATTAAAAGTGAATTACCTATATGAGAATAAAACATGGGATTCTAACTTCATTAAATACTTCATTCATAGTTTATGCCTTTAATCTTAGTATGCGATGGTGATGATAACTAATCAGATAACACAAAATTAGTAAACGCTATCTTTCGATATACGTATACCATACTACTAAGCATCCACAATCAATATAGAAGTTGAGTAGACACCAATTATGTTTAGACCCTATATGTCTATAGAATTTGAAAACATAACGGTTTAAGAACAAGTTATCTATTGTGATTACATAAGGCAGGTAAGATAGTTAAAATTACTCCACGAATTATGCATGCCAATTCATACATAAACCTATGCTAGCATGGCAAGGTCTAAACCTCTATATTCACTGTCGCTTCAATAGAGATTAATAAACAATCTTAGATGTTAGCTACACATCAAACACGAATAAGCACAACCAAACTAGGAAATCATAAATCACAACATACTAAATATTTAAAACAATCAATTATTGAAATCCATAAATAAATCAGCTAGAACCCCATGACAATGATTAGTTCATAATAGAACACATCGATACCATAGGTTCCAATGAAAACATGATAATAAATAAGTTCAGAATACTACGAGATAATATAAAAGTACTAGGGTTTAGAACAAGAACAAAACAAGCATCCAAAAGTATCGCCTAAATCGAAGAATACAAAAGAATGAACTAATACTTCTTCTCCTTAGCTGTCTCATGTGCTCTAGGTCTTCTTAATGTTCTCCCTAGCTTCCTTGTTATTAAAAACGTCTTTTTTTCATTATATATAAGCCCCCGGTTGACCTGGACTCTTCAAATCACCCAATCAGACTCAAATCAGGATTCTGCAGCAAGTGTATGGCGCGGGCGTGCTCTACATAGTGCAGGCGTGCTCTCTCTCTATTAATATAGGTTCGGGCACGGGCGCGCTCCTTCAGGCGCGGGAGCGCCTGCTCGCTGGAGAATTTTCTGCATTTTCTTGATTTTTGCTCTGATCTTCGTACAACCTTCCGCGACTCATTTCCTGATCTCTTATCAACATAAAATCATTTTAAAGTTCATTTCCACATCTGACTAATACCCTGCAATGACTCAACACAAAACACATCAAAAATACCAAATACTTTAGTCCAAAACACAAACTTAATCCGATATGAAGCGTTCTAAGTGGATATAAATTCCACTTATCACACCCCCAAACTTAAATTGATGCTTGTCCTCAAGCATAAACAGACTTGACACTAAAAACACAACGAATGCATGAATGCAACTAATATGATAATGCAACGATCCCCTCAGAATAACCATAACCAATCAACAAGCAAATGTCTCTAAGAATGCAATGACTCTAAATAGAGTTCTACCAAATCCCACAAACCGATCTACAAGCTAGAAACGTGCGTGTGTGAAATGCTTATCAGATATACTCTCAACACTAGATCAATAATCATATCCTATTTTTCGCTAAAACAATCACAAGTTTATAAATAGAATGAACATTAAACACATAATGACTCACAACACCACAAATTTACTAGAGTTAGACAAGGATTCATGCTATAATACTGAAACATAAACACAAAAATTCCTATTCGACCGTGCAATAAATGAGGTCCCAAAAGACTTATACAATAATACCCATGTAGCGAGCATTAGGTTAGCGGATCCCATACTATACAAGCCTTAGGTCACTAGGCACAAAGTCCCCTAAAATTTAATTGCCCGAGTATTAAAGAGCTCACTCGTGGCCAATTCTGCCTAAACACATAACAGCACATATTTTTTTCTTTTTTTTTAATGATTCTGAATGAGTACGTTTAACTCAATCTCATTCAACCCTAAACTACTCATAAAAATATGAGCTGGCTACTAGCCATTTGACGCCTAGCTTTATTCATAATTAGCAATGAAATCCAAGATTTCCCCCAGTTTAAAAATTCAGTGT
This sequence comes from Apium graveolens, assembly GCF_009905375.1. Classification (NCBI taxonomy): domain Eukaryota; kingdom Viridiplantae; phylum Streptophyta; class Magnoliopsida; order Apiales; family Apiaceae; genus Apium; species Apium graveolens. The sequence goes on along the minus strand of NC_133650.1, from coordinate 273,943,092 downwards.
TCTTACATCATTACGAGAATAGCAAAAATTCTAAATTTAACCAAGTGATTCAATTTCAACAACAAACAAGTATGATCATGATCTAGTTCAAAAGCAACCTATAAGACTTGTGAAAAAAAACTTTATTTCCGGGCATGCAACTCAACTCATTAAGACTTAATCATCCATCTATTCGACATCACTATACTCTAATCAACATCAACTAATTAATCAGAAACAGCTCAACCTAAGCGATCATGTTATATTCATGCAAATGCAATTAAATGAACTCACATAATAACACTAACAAATATGACATAATCCTTACATTATCACCCCCAAACTTAAATTATTCAATATCAACCTCCTCGGGTGGAGTATCAGGCGGCGGGTAAACAGGATCAGCTCCAATAAAGGCCAATCGACCTCAACACCAGTGGCCCGGAAAGTAGTACCCAAAGCTTGTGTTAAATTCGCGGCAAAATGACTGTGAATGTTGTGTATCGCAACCATATGCCTAGTTAATCGCCTGTACTGCGTATCTCCAAGTCCAGAATTAGCCCCTTTCTGCTGAGCACGAGAAGATCTAGCGGCTCCACGAGAAGATCTAGTAGCTGCCTGACGTGCTTGAGAGAACCCCTGCATAAAAATGATCAGCGGGCTAGCCACCCGGAAGATGATCATATGTATAACTTAAACCCTTCTCATCGACTTTACCGCCATACCACTCCTGCATCACTGTAATCATCGAACTATCAATGGGAGCACTCGACATCTATAGTTTCTCATGCTCGGGCCACCAAACACCAACTGAAGCACACAACTTCGTAACAATGGAGGCATGAGGAATCACCCCAGTGGTCCCTCCTTGCAGAAAGCGCAACATACTCTGATGAATCACATAGCTGAGATCCACATATTCTTCATTTAATATCCCCATAATAGAATAGCCCGATCCACAGTAACCTCGTGTGATCGCGAAGATGGCATGATATTAGCACATAGAAAAAGTAAGCGGCTCATTAGTGCCCTCCTTGTACTTCCACTCTGTCCCTGGAACACACAACTTAGCCAAAATATAATCCAGATCAAAATCCTCCCTAGTATTGCTCACCCAATCCTCAGCAGTCAGTTTTCTCGCGGGTTGATTTATGACCCGGCGAATAGCAGTAGGATGATAATCCACCGCCAACCCACGAATAATAGCGAACCCATTCTTATCCACCTTAGCATTCGCATAAAATTCCCGCATAATGGTCATCGAGACCGCAACGGGTGTCTCATAGAAAGTCTTCCAACCCATCTCAATAATCATCTCCAAAAGCTTCCCATCCTTCGTCATGGGTAAGAATGCCCTCTCCTTAGCAATTGACTTAGACATCAACCTAGTAAACTCTTCCTGAGCCTCCAGAAAAGAAAATCTATTAGTCGTGCCTTCCACACTAGAATCCTCGGTAGACGAGGAATTAGTGATACTATTACTCGTGGTTCTCGCTCTTTTGGGTGTTATAACAACAATAGATAGCAAATTGGAGTTGAGTAGTGAATAGGTAAAGAGGCTAGGGGTTTGTAAGTGAATGTGATAGGTGTGTGTATATAAAGAGATGTATATATATAGGAGTGATAGGATGGGGGTGGTAGTGTTTAGGATGTAGAAATAGGGTAGAATTAGGGTTAATTTCGGGTTGGGCTTGGGTTGTAACTGATTTTTCTGTATCTTCTCTTTTTTTTTCGTAAGCTAAAATACAGCAAATACATGGGTTGCCTCCCACGAAGCGCTTGTTTTACATCTTTATCTTGAAGTGAAACTTTAAATTCAAGTCATAGCAAGAACGACGCTCACACCTCACGGTTCACCGTATCACCATAGTAATGCTTCAACCTCTGACCATTTACTTTGAAAACTTGGTCCGGATGCGTATCAAAAATCTCCACAGCTCCATGTGGAAACACAATTTTGAAAATAAACGGTCCTAACCACCTTGACTTAAGCTTTCCTGGAAAAAGTCGGAGACGAGAGTTGAACAATAGAACTTCCCGACCAGGCACAAATGACTTGTGCACAACCTCCTATCATGCCATCTCTTGATTTTCTCCTTGTATAACTTGTTGTTCTCATAAGCCTGTAGACGGAACTCATCGAGTTCATTAAGTTGAAGCATTCTCTTTTCTCTAGCAGCTTTCATGTCAAGATTTAGCTTCTTCAAAGCCCAATATGCTTTATGTTCTAGCTCCGCAGGCAAATGACACGCCTTACCATACACCAACTGGAAAGGATACATGCCTAGAGGAGTCTTGAATGCTGTTATATAGGCCCAAACAGCTTCATCTAGCTTTAATGACCAATATTTCCTTGACGGACTCATAACCTTCCCCAAGATTTGCTTGCTTTTTCAATTGGAGACTTCAGCCTGCCCATAAGTTTGAGGGTGATAGGCTGTGTCCATACGATGATTCACATGATATCTTTCCATTAATGCAGTAAATTTGCGATTGCAGAAATGCGATCCCTCATCACTGATTATAACCCTTGGAGTACCGAAACGTGTGAATATCTGCTTATAAAGAAAATTGATCACCACCTTAGCATCATTGGTTGGAAAAGCTTTAACCTTAACCCATTTAGACACATAATCCACCGCCAAAAGAATATATTGATTATTGCATGACGAGACAAATGGCCCCATGAAGTCGATTCCCCAAACATCAAAAATCTCAACTTCGAGAAGCACATTAAGAGGCATTTCGTCTCTCTTGGACATATTTCCAACTCATTGACAGCGATCACATCTTAACACGAACTGATGGGCATCTTTAAACAAAGTTGGCCAGAAAAATCCCGCTTGAAGGATATAGGCAGCTGTTTTCTCTCCACCATAATGGCCACCATACACAATAGAGTGACAGTCTCGCAGAATACCCTATGTTTCACTATACGGAATACACCTCCTGATAATCTGATCTGCAACCTGTCTGAAGAAGAACGGCTCATCCCATCGATACCACTTCACCTCATGTAGAAACTTCTTCCTTTGAGCATAAGAGAGTTCTGGGGGAATAACATTACTCATAAGATAGTTCACAATGTCTGCAAACCATGGTTCTTCTTCTTACACCCCAAAGAGTTGCTCATCAGGAAAAGATTCATTGATCAATGTGTTATCCTGTAAAGCCTTGCCTTGATCTTCCAAACGTGAGAGACGATCCGCTACCTGATTTTCTGTACATTTTATGTCCTTGATTTCCAGCTTGAATTCCTAAAGCAATAGAATTCATCGAATCAAGCAAGGTTTTGAATCTTTCTTCGAGACCAGATATCGAATAGCAGCATAATCAGTGAAAACTATCACTTTTTTCCCAAGCAAATAAGATAGAAATTTCTCGAAACCATAGACAATCGCCAAAAGCTCCTTCTCTGTAGTAGTGTAATTTAGCTGAGCACCATTAAGGGTTTTACTAGAATAGTAAACCACATGGAAAATATTTTTCTTCCTCTGACCAAGAACAGCTCCAACTGCAAAATCACTAGCATCACACATCATCTCGAAGGGCTCATCCGAATCAGGTGCAGTAATAACAGGTGCTGTAGTCAAACTCTTCTTCAAGCTCTCAAAAGAAGCTAGTCATTCTTCATCAAATTTGAAGGGAACATCCTTCTCCAACAGATTGCACAAGGGTTTAGAGATTTTGGAGAAGCCTTTGATGAATCGTCGATAAAAACCCACATGACCAAGAAAACTGCGGATTCCCTTAACTGAGATTGGTGGAGTAAGGTTTTCAATAACCCCCACCTTGGCCTTATCCACTTCAAGACCCTTGATAGACACCTTGTGCCCAAGAATGATCCCCTGTTGCACCATGAAGTGACATTTTTCCCAGTTGAGCACCATATTGGTCTCAACACATCTTTTCAGCACCAAACCAATATTATGCAAGCACTTGTCATAAGAAGTCCTAAACACAGAAAAGTCATCCATGAACACCTCCACATTAGTACCAATCATGTCTGAGAATATATCCATCATGCATCTCTGAAAAATAGCAGGTACACCACAAAGTCCGAAAGAAACTTGATAGAAAGCGAAAGTGCCAAAAGGACAAGTAAAAGTAGTCTTCTCTTAATCTTCTAGGGCAATGCAAATCTGATTATAGCCCGAGTACCCATCTAGAAGACAATAATACTCATGGTCAGCCAACCTGTCAAGCATTTGATCAATGAATGGAAGAGGGAAGTGATCATTCCTGGTGGATTTATTCAACTTCCAATAATCCATGCATACTCTCCATCCTGTGACTATTCGAGTAGGAATGAGCTCATTCTTTTCATTAGCAACAACTGTAATGCCTCATTTCTTACGCACACACTGCACCGGGCTCACCCATGAACTGTCAGAAATCGGATAGATGATCCCTGCATCCAGCCATTTAAGAACTTCCTTCTTCACATCCTCTTTCATGATAAGATTGAGTCTTCTCTGTTGTTCAACTGTAGGCTTACTTCCTTCCTCAAGTAGAATTTGTGCATGCAATAAGAAAGGCTGGTTCCCTTGATATCTGCTATAGTTCACCCGATTGCTGATTTAAACTCTCTCAGAATTCTCAAGAGCTTATTTTCATCACTACTTGAATAGTTAGATGCCATAATAAAAGTCAAAGTAGATGCATCACCTAATAAAGCATACCCCAAGTGATCAGGCAGTGGTTTGAACTTAAGTGTGGGAGCTTCCTCAATAGATGGTTTGAGACGCTCCCGAGAATTCTTCAGCTCTGCTAATCCAAGAGACTCGAATGGCAAATCCAATCTCCTTTTCCATGGAGAAGCATTCAAATACTACAGCTGCTCTGCCCCCTCTTCATCTTCACTATCAAATTCCCCTGTTAAGGATCTCTCTAAGACATCAGTCCTTAGCATTTGATCAAGCTCAGAAGTCACTACAGAGTCGACCAACTCTACTTTAAAGCAATCCTCTTCATCAGTAGGGAATTTCATTGCATTGAAGACATTGAAAGTCACATCCTGACCCTGAACCCTCATAGTAGGCTCACCCTTCTATATATCGATCAGAGTTCGGCCTGTAGTTAAGAATGGTCTCCCTAAGATAATGGGAATCTTCTTATCTTCCTTGAAGTCTAGAATGACAAAATCAGCAGGGAAGATGAGTTTATCCACCTTAACCAAGACATTCTCCACTACTCCTCGTGGATAAGTGATGGAACGGTTAGCCGGTTGCAAGGACATGTTAACCAGTTTTGGATGAGGCAGACCAAGTTTCTTGAAAACGGACAAGGGCATCAGATTGATGCTAGCTCCCAAGTCACATAAACACTTGTCGAAAGATAGATTGCCAATGGTACACGGTATCGTGAAGCTTCCTGGATCTTTAAGCTTAGGAGGAATTTTCTATTGCAGCACACCACTGCACTCTTCCGTTAAAGCAATGGTTTCCAACTCCTCAAGTTTTAGCTTTCGAGATAGAATACCTTTCATGAACTTAGCATAGCTCAAAATTTATTCTAGAGCTTCCAGAAAAGGTATGTTAATGTGCAACTTCTTGAAAACATCCAAAAACTTGGCAAACTGCTTGTCAAACTTTTGCTTCTGAAGCCTTTTAGGATATGGAGGAGGCAGATAGACTTTTGTATCTCCTATATTATCCTTAGGAGTAGTGTTTTCAACAGCATTCTTCTTCGGTTCCGCTTCGCTATCTCTTTTCTCAGCTGAATCAATAAATTTTTCAATTTCTGTAATTTGAGAGGGCGCGGGCGCGTTGCCCTTCTGGAAAAAAATTACAGCTTATTTGTTTTGATGATTTTCAGGGTTAGCGATCTTTTCATACCTCAAGGTGATTTCCTTAAGCTGTTCTTTGACTTCCCTCTTGCCTGGATTAGCTTCCGCATCACCCGAAAGAGTTCCTTATGCTCGGTTCAATAAGGCGTTAGCAATTTTCCCTATTTGATTCTCCAAAGTCTTGATCGAAACCGATTGGCTTTTGCACATAAGCCTCAACTCCTCCAATTCAGATTTTTCATTTGAGGATGGACCGGCACCTCTGTGAGATTACTGTTGCATCCCTTGTGGCTGAAATTGCTGCATTGGTGCAAACTGTTGTTGAAAACCAGGAGGATTGAATTGCTTGTTTCCAAACTGCTGGTTATTATGGCTGTTGCATACCACCCTGATTATTGCTTCAGCTGAAGTTAGGATGGTTGCGGTTGTTAGGATGATAAGTGGCAGGAACTGGTTGATGCAACCTCTGAAAGTTGCTCACAAACTGAGCTGATTCACTAGATATAACACATTGCTTCGTCGCATGCGATCCTGCACAAAGCTCACAAACACTCATTATCTGATTAACACCATAGTTGGTTAGAGAATCGACCTTTATAGTCAACGCCTTTAGCTGAGCAGCGATAGCCGTAGCTATATTCACCTCCAAAATTCCTGCTACCTTACCTTGTGGTAGCCTCTGAGTTGGATTCTGATATTCATTCACAGCCATCATCTCAATTAGCTCACAAGCTTCCTCATAGCTCTTAGCCCATAAGGCTCCACCTAATGCTACATCGAGCATAGGTCTTGACTGTGCTCCCAAACCATTATAAAAGCAATTGATCACCATCCAGTCAGGCATTCCATGATGAGGACACTTCCTAAGCATCTCCTTGTATCGCTCCCAAGCTTCACATAAAGATTCACCTGATTGCTGTGCAAATTGAGTAAGAGCATTCTTGATTGCGGTTGTCTTTGCCATAGGAAAGCATTTAGTAAGAAATTTCTGAGCAAGATCCTCCCATGTCGCAATAGAACCCGGTGGTAGAGAGTGCAACCAACTCTTAGCTTTATCCCTCAGAGAAAATGGGAAAAGTCTCTGTTTCACAACATCTTCTAAAACATTGTTGAATTTAAAGGTGTCATAGATCTCGATGAAATCTCTAATGTGCACATTGGGATCTTCCATTGGAGAACCCCCAAATTGGACTGAATTATGTACCATTTGAATCATGAAAGGCTTGATTTCAAAGGTATTAGTTACAATGGTTGGCCTGACAATGCTAGATTGAATGTCATTGATATTTGGTTGAGAATAATCCATCAACGCTTTCGTTGCTGCTGCTGGTTCTCCCATTATAATGATCACTTATTCTTCCAATTCTTCAACTTCCTTATCTTCTTCAATTGTTTCCTTATGAGACTGAGAAGTGTTCACATACACGCTCTCTAAAGTACCTGAACTACAACAAAGTAACCATAGTGAGTAAATTAATCTGAGCCAGTGAACTTTGATGACCACTGATGTCAAGAACATAAATTAAAAATTAACACTGAGTCCCCGGCAGCGGCGCCAGAAACTTGTTTGTAATAAAACATATGCAAAAATACATGCAAGCGTACGCGATCACAAGTAGTATAAGAATTAAGTCAAGTTCATTCCCATAGAGAATTGTTTAGGTTAAGTTCAGATTATGCACTTATGCAACAATGTATGATTATCGTTCACAGCTAACACAAGTAACAAACTTGAGTTGATTAACTACTTAAGAGATTATACTAGCATGCATTAACTAAGAGATTAAAAATGAATTACTTATATGAGAATAAAACATGGGATTATAACTTCATTAAATACTTCATTCATAGTTTATGCCTTTAATCTTAGTATGCGATGGTGATGATAACTAATCAGATAACACGAAATTAGTATACGCTATCTTTCGATATACGTATACCCAACTACTAAACATCCACAATCAAGAAAGAAGTTGAGTAGACACCAATTCTGCTTAGACCCTATATGTCTATAGAATTTGAAAACATAACGGTTTAAGAACAAGTTATTTATTGTGATTACATAAGGTAGGTAAGATGGTTAAAATTATTCCACGAATTATGCATGTCAATTCACACATAAACCTATTCTAGCATGGCAAGTTCTAAACCTCTATATTCACTGTTGCTTCAATAGAGATTAACAAACAGTCTTAGATGTTGAGCTACGTATCAAAGATGAATAAGCACAACCAAACTAGAAAATCATAAATCACAACATACTAAAAATTAAAATAATCAACTATTGAAATCCTTAAATAAATCCGCTAGAACCCCATGACAATGATTAGTTCGTGATCGAACACATCGATACCATGGGTTCCAATGAAAACATGATAATAAATAAGTTTAGAATACTACGAGATAATATAAAAGTACTAGGGTTTAGAACAAGAACAAAACAAGCATCCAAAAGTATCACCTAAATCGAAGAATGCAAAAGAATGAACTAATTCTTCTTCTCCTTATCTGTCTTGTGTGCTCTAGGTCTTCTTAATGTTCTCCCTAGCTTCCTTGTTATTAAAAACGTCTTTTTTTAATTATATATAAGCCCCCGGTTGACCTAGACTCTTCAAATCACCCAGTCAGACTCAAATCGGGATTCTGCAGCAAGTGTATATCGCGGGCGCGCTCTACATAGCGCGGGCGCTCTCTCTCTATCAATATGGGCGTAGGCATGCTCCTTCAGGCGCGGGCACGCCCGCTCTCTGGAGAATTTTCTGCATTATCTTGATTCTTGCTCTGATCTTCGTGCAACTTTCCGCGACTCATTTCTTGATCTCTTATTAACATAAAATCATTTTAAAGCTCATTTCCACCTCCGACTAATACCCTACAATGACTCAACACAAAACACATCAAAAATACCAAATACTTGAGTCCAAAACAACAACTTAAGCCGATATGAAGAATTCCAAGTGGATATAAATTCCACTTATCAATTTTCTAATAAAATGGTACCTTACATCAGTGTGCTTAGTTCTAAAATGATTAACTGGATTAGAAACAATAGATATGGCACTAGTATTGTCACACATGATTGGAATTTTATGTAACACTAGGGCATAGTCCATTAGTTGATTCCTAATCCAAAGCACTTGAGCACAACAAATTCCTACAGCTATATATTCAGCCTCAGCTGTGGAAGTTGACACAAATTGTTATTTCTTACTTTACCAAGATAAAAGTCTTTGACCAAAAAATTGACAGCTTCCACTAGTACTCTTCATGTCAACCCCGCATCCAGCAGAATCTGCATTTGTGTATCCAACAACTTCAAAACCAGTTCCGTTAGGATAACACAATCTCAAGTTTATTGTTCCCTTTAAATTTCAGAAAATTCTCTTTACTTCCATCAAATGTGATTCTTTAGGATTTGCTTAAAATCTAGCATACAGGCATGTTGCAAACATGATGTCTGGTCTACTAGCAGTTAAGTATAGAAAAGATCCAATCATTCCTCTATAGCCAGATATGTCTACACTTTTTCCTTTATTATCTTCATCCAATTTTGTAGTTGTGGACATTGGTGTAGATGCAGGTGAGAAGTAAACTATTCCAAACTTCTTCATTAAATCTCTAAAATACTTGGTTTGACTGATGAAGATGCCATCACTTCTTTGACTAACTTGAAGGCCAAGGAAGTAACTGAGCTCTCCCATCATGCTCATCTCATATTCACTATACACGAGTCGTGAAAATCTTTGACATAACTTCTCATTAGTGAAACCAAAAATGATATCATCCACATAGATTTGAACTAGGATAGTATCACCACCATGCTTCTTGTAGAATAGAGTCTATGGTAAATCCATGTTTGATCAAAAATTCTGATAGTGTGTTATACCATTCTCTAGGTGCTTGCTTCAATCCATAGAGAGCCTTTAATAATTTATAAACAAAGTCTATAAATTCTGGATCTTCAAAGCCAGGTGGCTGTTACACATAGACTTCCTCTTTCAATCCACCTTTGAGGAATGCACTTTTCACATCCATTTGATACACCTTAAAATTTGAGTGTGCATAAAATGCAAGGAAGATTCTTATTGCTTCAAGTCTTGAAAATGGAGCAAAAGTTTCATCATAGTCAATTCTTTCTTCATGTGAGTAGCCTTCAGCAACTAGTCTTGCTTTATTCCTTGTCACAATTCCATTTTGATCCATCTTATTCCTATACACCCATTTTTATCATAAACGGTATTTTATTATCCTTTAAATGATATATAAATATATATAAGTATATTAGTTAATTTGTGAATATATATATGTGTTTGTATGATTTGATTGATGCCAAATATTTGTGTGATATTATTTAAAATTTTAAAAATAAGAAATACATTATTTTCTATTTATATAAGCTATAAAATGCATTTTATTATCTAAATAAATCATTTTTAAAATTATTTTTATTAATAAATTTCGAACTTTATTTTATTAAATTTCTAAAATTCTAAGTTATTTTATGATGTCACTTTTGTAATTTATGGATTGGTGATTTTATTTATAAAATATATTCTTATATTTAATTATATTAATAATTATTAGATTACTTCATTACCCTTGCATGCACTTCCGCTCACAATTCAAAACAAGGATAGTTATGTCATTTCCTACCCCACTATCTCATCTAAAGCTTACCAATTTCCTAAACTAGCCGTGCATGCATTTTGTGTTAGTTAAAGAAAGAAGAACAAGGTAGTAAATAACCACCCCACTACCATTTAACAACAAATAAAAGACCAAGACTTGTGTCATTTCTTCCACTTGCACACAAAAACAATCTCCTTCCTCCCTCCATCTTCACTCTCGGCCGAAGCACACACACACACTCTTCTCCATTTTCATTTCCAAAAATCAAGATTTCAAGTGTAATTTCACTTTCTTAAATTTGATAAACTCCTTCCATACATATTTGGGTAGAGATATGCATGTTTATTGGATGATTTGGTGTTGCAATTAAGAGGTAAGTCCAAACTCAAGTGGAAAACCTTAGTTCTTATGAACTTAAGGTTCAAACTAAAGAGTTAAATTAGCATAAGGGTTGTAAAGGGAAAAAGAATGTGAGAATTACTCGCATGCATGTTCCATTTCTCCCTCATCCATTCGGCTATGACTCCAAAGGAGCCGAATGGAGTAGTAGTTTATGTTATATTTTGAGTTTTGATTGTTATATGCTTAAAACATGATTACATGGTGGTTTTCTTGGTATAAAACTTTTGCATGTTAAAATTTTTATATAAGTATAATCTTGATAAGGTTGCATGTCAATATTTTTGGAACAAAACCAAAGTACTATTAGTATATTTTTGATTAAAGTAGAATTTATGAATGCATGTCACAATTTATGAGATTTTGAGTTTTGATTTGATTTGCATGTAATGGATAAAGCTTTATTTGATAAACAAGAGTATGTTAAATTGTTTTTTGCGTATATATAGTTGGTATTATGTTTGCATGTTATGATTTATGCTCGGTTTATGCTTGAATATTTGAAAGTGTGATTTAGGTAATGGTTTCATTATTTTGAGTATATAATTCGGTTTTGGTGCATAAGGGTATGGAATGATCTCAACCTTTAGATGACTTGTGAGTTTAGGAAAGTAACTTTAGTAGATAATCTTGATTTATTGATTTGATGTTTGGTTTATTAGTGGGAGTTAAGGTGGAAGGGTTAGTATAGGGTTTGTCATTTTCCAGAAATAAGCACTAGTTTGTAGGAGAGTTTTGAATGGGCAATTGTTGGGAATTAGGAGGCCGAAGCCATCAAAAGTTAGGTCTTGACCTATAGTTGATCCCAAAATCTTTAAATGTAAGAATAAACCCATTTAGTTAGGTGCACAAGTCGAATCATGACTTCTGGTCAGAACAGAGACACTTTGAGTGATGATCACTTTTAAGCTTAGAAAGTGATGTCATTGGCATGCCCTCATTAGGTATTGTTTATCATTGATACTAGGGATTATGTGGGAGGTTTTGCAAGCCATAGTTCGAAGGTTTAGAGTTAAAAACAATAGTGTAAAGTGAGTTCAAATCAGGGCAGTTTGAGTGTCACTAGGACAGGGGAGAACCATCTTTGAGAGTAGGCCCAAGGAGGCCTAGATTGGGCCTTGGTGTCTTTCCAAGTGCACAAATTATAATTAGGACCTGATATTCCAGTGTAGTAATTTGACTGGTAAATTTTGAGTGGAAGGGGGATCATAGTCACTTAGTACCATTCGATGTCACCTAAGAGTTGCACTTGGGAACACTGTGCCTTTGCACTTAGCTTTTGTATTCTTAGAAGTGAGGCATGAATTGATTATTGAGTTTAATTGTTAGTAAGAGGTCAGTAGAAGGTTAGGCCATAGGGGTGGCTAAGTGGATTGGTCTTTGTCTAATAAGGGCACTTCAAAATTGGAGAGCTAGTTGGGTTGCACTAGACTAGTTAAGCACTTCGAGTCATTTGTGTTGGTTGAGTGAGATCATTCAATACTCAATAGTGAAACATTATATCAATGTTGTATATTATGTGATTAAATGTGTTATGTGATCTTAAATGATTATTTGGAGCATAATATGTGATTACTAAAGAGTCGAATGTGTAAATAGGCCTAAGTGCCGATATGAGTAAATTTTTTATCACTATGATGGGATTCATAAGAATATATCTTGATGAGGTTTAATATTATTGTGTAGACTTAGGAGAAGATAGTAAGCTTGCCGTCAAAGTCGATTAGTGCACCCGGTTGCTCCCATGATCAAGACGAAAGTTGGTTAAGCCTTCTTAAGGAAAGTGTTCCCGGACTTCCTTGATATATTACATGTGTTTTCCCCTTGTCAATTCTATATATTGCAAGTGTCGTAAACCTTTCTTCAGATATGATGCAAGTATTCCCTTATTCAACTTATGATTATTGCAAGTGTCCTGCACCTTTCTTGATATATAGCAAGTGTTCAACCTTTCTTATTTATATGATGTTATTAAATTATTTGAATTGATGCAAGTAACTCAGTTTTCTCCTGTGAATTGATATTGCTAATGCCATGATAAAGTAGTGATCCTTTTTGATACTTGTGATACACCTGTTATTGATTTTTGAGAAACCAGTATTGATTCTTGTGATAACTTGTTCTTGAATCTTGTTCGATCGTTTACAACAACTTGATTGATTCATACCCCTTTTTCATTGCCTATTTCCTTTATCACCCTATGATCTCGTAAACCCTAAGCGAACCTTTATGAATTCCTTTACAAAATATCTTAGTTAACTTGAATTCTTCATTCTCTTGTATACCCCAACTTGATTCTAGCATTGCTTCGATATTTCCATATATTCACAATTGCTTGTAATTCGAATCCCTTGAACTACATTCTTTGATAACTATCCTTTATTTCCCTATCCAAACTTTGTATTTGGATGTACGTCATGTACTACACTTTATTTTTCAGACACCTCTACCTTCGTTGATTATCATTATAACTCTTTTTCGATACTTTATTCCTTAGTTGTTGAATCATTGACACTCATCCTTGATGACTCGATTCATCTGGCAATAAACCTTGTTCCAGTATAATTGTTATTGCAGTTGGCCTAGAATCCCTTAAATACTTATATGATTCTTTCATGCTTAAAGAGCTTTTGAAATGTAATGTTAATATTTTGGCATCTATATTCTTACAAAATGCAAAGTTTTAAAAATTCATTTGTCAAAGGGACAAAAATGTTTTCTTGAGATTAGTGGATCTGGACTAAGACGCATGTCTTTTCCACACTTATTATTTGAGGCTTAAAAGCTGTCTCGGGATCCCACCAAAATTGTTTAGAACCCAGCGAGGTTCGGGATTACTTCGTGGCTGATCACCGGCTATAATCCGTAGCATCATAAAATGAGTTTTCATTTAAAGATTGTATTCAAAATAATATTCCCATGTTATTTAAATTATGAACTGTCATATCCTATGTTTATCTTTTGCTAGTAGAACTTACTGAGCATTTAGCTCACTACTTTTTTCCCTTTATATCTTTCAGCTAGGAAATAATGGTTAAGATGAAGCAGACAGCTCGTAAGTCCACCGAAGGAGAATCATAGAACCAATTCATGTACCATATGTGAGCTCAGGTAGTTAAGTGATCCAGCAATGGGATATGCGATGTAATAGATTACTTTTGGTTTATAATAGTTAGTAGTTGGGTTATTCAAATACTAAACCTAGCGATCTTGGATAATTTTTGTAACATGTCACATTTTTAATATATGCCTTTAATAATAGCTTTTTTGTATCAAATTTGGGGTCGTGACAGTTTTTGGTATCAGAGCTAAGGTTTAGAGTCACTGACAAGCCCAAATAGGTTTAGGATATATAGGTATAAGTATATTAATCGAGAGTGTAGGTTTTAATCGAGTCGGTCGCTAATAATCTTATATATATATACTTCTTTGATAGAAGCTAGAGCATTCGTCCACGACTACCCCACCACCCGATACCGTTCATTTCTCCGTTTATGCCGGTTTGAGACTTGAGATGGATAGGCTTCAGGGCAAGTATGACAAGTTGATGGAGCGCTTGGAGGAGATATACCAGGATGTCCAGAAACTTGGAGAGGGACCGAGGTCACTAGTAACTGCGAGGCTTGAGAATCTGCTCAACTGTGTCAACACTAAGCTTGGAGAGATGTCACCTTACAAAGACCGCACCAGCCAGTACACCTTCCAGATGATTGCTGGTAAGCTTCAAAGTGTGGTGAACATGCTTCACAAGGAAGAGAGAGAAGAGAATGAACCTCAGGAGGAGGATGACTTTTAGGAGGAGGTTGACCCTCAGGAGGAGGATGAGGATGAGTTCTAGGAGATTAGATCCCATTTTCTTATCTAATTGGCATTCATGATGACGTTGTACTCTTTTGAACTATTAGTTATAGTCTATGTTCCTTTTCAGACCTGTTGTACTATATGTTTCCTTTTCAGACCTATGATGTTGACTCTATTCGACTATGATGTAATCTAGCTCTATTCCTATTATTTATGCACTTTCGTTGTTTCAATTATACCTATCTTTTTCAGCTTTTCTGTTTATAACCATGTATAACCTTGTTAAAATCTAAAATCATATGATCATATTAACCATGTGATAACCTAGCTTTGAAATATTTGTTGTAACCATACTTGCTTGTTACCAATTTTCTTTTCAGAAATATGCCTCCTAAAAAGACGAAGGAAACCAGTACTGCTTCTGCAACCGACCCCAATATCCTTCAAATATTGGAAACCTTGCAACAAAAACTAATTCAATTGCTCAACAACAACAAACTCTTTAACAACAATTCCAACAACAACAAAATTGAAATAAAGAGAACCAAAACCATGAACAACACCAACAAGCTCCACCAAATCCACCAGATCCACCTCAACAAATTGTGACTTTCAAATCTTTTCAGAATGTGAACCCACCTTCATTTCATGATACCACTGATCATGTCATAGCCAACACTTGGATACGAGAAATAGAGAGATCTTTTGAATTGGTTCAACTAGGGGAAGAACATAAGACTATCTATAATACGTATTTCCTAAAAGGGAAAATGGTTTATTGGTGGGATTCAGTTAAAGTTTTGGAGGAAGTACAACCAGTTACTTGGAATAGATTTAAGGAGTTATTCTTGGAAAAGTATTACCCCAAGTATATGCAGAAGCTGATTGTAATAACCCCAATTTTTGGAAATTTTTGAAACCCTTATGAATAGTGTTTTTGCTGAATGAGAAAACTTTTCATGCCACACTATGTAGGGGTTCTGTTATGGATATTCTGAGATTTTATTAGTACTCTATATGGTATATAAGTGTATGTAAAGATCTTAGAATCCAAATTCGAAGACTTTGATTTTTCCCGAAAATCCACCAGATACCGAAAGAATTGAGTATAAGGTAACAGGATAAAAAGGATTTAAATTAAAGGATTATAAGAGAGGATCATAAAAGAAATATAATGTATTGAGAAGGGTTTAGGGGAACCCAAGTAATAAGATCCCATGTATGATCCCTCAAATGATAAACGAGTCGTAAAGTAATTAAACGACTAAGGATCAAGCTTGGGCAAGTAGCTAGGGGATTAGCAAGGACAATACAAGTATTAAAGCACCTAATTAACAAGGATTAAGCTTAATGAAAAGCTTCCACCATAAGAAGAAGACAAGTGGCAAGAGTGATGCAAGCATGGTGACATAGGCTTGCTTACATCACTTTCCACTAACTAATCAAAAGTTATCCAAGCAAATATCCACCTACCCTTTCAATTACACCACAAAATAAGTCAACACAAGCAAGCTTTTTCTCTCCCCATCCATGAAAGCTCTCGGCCCCTTTTTAAAGAAAACAAAACCACACTTCTTCAAGCTCTAAATTCTCAAGATAATTACTAAAGCTTCCTTACATGTTGGTGAATACTTGGTTTAAGTTTGAGAGCCAAACTCCATCCCTAGCTTGTCTAATAAAATCATCAAAGAAGATGATGAATAGTAACTTGAAGAACAAATTTTGATTTCTAGATTTTATTTGTAAGATCAAGATGGTTTAAGGATGGATATAGGCTCCCATAGGCATTCAAAGGACTTTGCATGGATTCAAAACTCCAAGGAAGGTATAAAACTCTTAAGCCCTTAGAAATCAGTAGGTAATGATGTTTTAAGCTTGTGTGATTGGATTTTAATTGAGGTGTTGATAATTGTTAATGGAGGAGTAGTAGTTTAAATGTTTAAGCATGAATTGAACTTTGTTTGATTTAGTAGTTTGGTTGAATTTGAAGATAGTATGATATTGGATTAAATTGGGATTCTTGGGCTTATTATGACTGAAATCAGTAGCATTGATGTATATCTTGAGTTGTTGTTGATTGGTAGTTGGATTGATATGATTTGGAATGGTAAAATTTGGGAAATCGTGTAAACATAGACGTCGTAATGCCCGATTTACCTTAGACTGTTTTGTTCTTAACTTCATGACCCGTGAAGTCACTGCTAGGTTTTCACCATTGCCATGTTTATATAGTTCATGTTATGAGCTTCGTTTTGATATGTGGTTCGTTTGATTCCGATGTACGGTTTAGGAGAAATGGCCGTTTTAAGTAACGACGTTTCGCGAACGAACCCTTACCCCTCGCCTTACTTTGAAACATAGGTTAAAGACCTTAAAGGACTAATTGAAGTATGAAACATTTATGTAAGGTGTAATAGGCAGTTGGTAAGACACTCGCGAAGGAATCACCTTAAAACTCGTAATGGTTAATTTATTAAAAATGGTGGAGCCGAGGGTACTCGAGTGACTTAAGAGAATCAGTAAGCGCAAAACGAGCGTTAGAGTCTGAGTTGGTTAGAGTATAGATTTACAAGTGACTTTGGTTTAATTCCAACTTACTTGTTGCTTATAGGTTACCAGACTCGTCCCGAGCCATTCGTAACCCCCAGTCGCTCAGGCAAGTTTTCTACCCGTTATAACTGTTGTTGTGATGTATATGTGTATATGCATGATCTTGCGATAAATGCATATTTGTTATAGCAAATTCTTGCGATATATTGTAGCATGTTATATGGTACATATGCATGCCTGTTTCGTATTCTTGCTATATATATCTGTTGGTTCAGTCGATAATACCTATGCTAGAGGATAGCGGTAATTTGCATATACCCTTAGTATAGGGACCCAAAAGGTGAAAACATTTTCTAAAACCGGGAGTCGAGGATCCCGAGTAGATTTTGTATATATGTATATATATATATATATTTATATATATATGGTTATAGTTTTCAAAGCTATTAATCAAATAAGGGTTATTCGATAACTTTATATTATTTATTGAATATTATTTCGAATATTTATTCGAGGGCTTATGACTCAGTTTATATTATTTAATGATTATTACTTGGATATTCATTTGAGGATGTATGACTCCTTTATTTTATTTAATGAATATTAGTTATAATATTCATTCGAGGTATTATGACTCCACTTATTACTTAATAATATTCTTTATTTTATTAAAGAATAATGTGTCGAAAATCAAACTTACTTTTGATTATTCAAATAAGATATTACTTTCGTATAAGTATATCTTTGATTATTTACTATCCATTTCAAGTAAATTTTCCAACTTCTACCTCAAGTATTCTTTATGGGAATATTATTTAAATAATAATATTCAGATATTTCTTTTTTTTTTATTGAGACTGATTTACTTTATTAAATTAGCATTATTCCAAACACTCTTTAAAGTGTTTTCAAGTCTTTAAAATGATTGTTAAAGTTAGAGTGGACCCCAAAACTCATTTTTTTATATTTAAGATCTTCCTTTCGAAGGGGATTTAAATACTCGCTCAAAACCTGGGGGATCCAGCTCTGTGGTGCATTTTACATTCGCAACGTGGTTGCTGTTTTGAGAAAACAAATGAATTGATTACTTACCCAACGTTCGAGAAGTAAGCCCATCTAATTGAGTCGGCATAAGCGACAGGACGGGGTACGGTCTATCAAAGTGTAAGTGGCTGGGTGGCAGTCCATCAACGCATAAGAGGTCGGGTGGCGGTCCAGCACAAGGTCCTTATGTGGCCAGGGTGATGACCGGTGGGGGATTCATCCATCTACTAGTAGAAAAGGTTACTTATTGGTATCTTTGCCTGATCAGCAAGATATCGGGTTTGTGCCAAAAATTCTTTTCCTTTCCAAAATTCATTGGATGTTTCAAACTCTGTTCATACTTTACATGACAGAGGTTTTCAGGAAATATATGGGAGATATATATGAATATATATATATATATATATATATATATCGGGACTTAATGAAGTATCTCATAACTTCATTATTTATAAAGATATTCAAAGATTGAATCTATTCAAATCTTATCTCGTAGTCTCATCTATGGGATGACCCTTTTGAAACTAATTATAACTTGAACGGTGGTAGTTCAAGTAGTATTTGGAAAAGATATAAGTATATTGGAGTATCTTGTAACTTCATCTTTTAAACTTATATCTAGTAAATGATTATCTTATGCATGACAAAGATTTTCAGAAAAACGTTGAGACAAGGTTAGATATATGAGATCACCTTGCAACGATATTTTTATACAGTTATACACTGGAACTCTGTGTGTATTATGCATGGAAGAGGACTTCCAATATTATGAAAAGTATATATGTATATATATATACTGAATATTTTGCGACTTCATCGCATTAAGATATCAAACTTGGTTCATTTCTTTTGACCAAGATTTTCAAGAGTACTATGAGAAGGCTCATATATTGTTAATCATTATACATATTATTTTGGTGGGCTTGCTGATCACCCTTGCTTTCTTCTTTCATCACACAACATCAGATAGACAAGATGAACATGACCAAGCTCCCGATTCGCAAGCGGTTAGAAAACGTTCTTCCATCTTCTGGAAGCGTTGATGCCGCTGTAGCTGAGGTAGGAACTACCAATAGGCTAGGCTTTCAGCTTTTGATGTACCAGACTTATGTATAATATGAATTGTAATAATGGCAAAGAAAATGTAAATTTATTCAGATTACCTTTTAAGGAGTATTGGCATATAATTGTGGAATAAAATGACTTGTGTTATTTTTTTTGAGTATTCATTTCTGAGACTATAATGTGTGGTGTGTGTGTGTATATTGTGGGGTCACAGTACAGAGTAGTTGATTAATTATTAAGATTGGGTGTTATTAAAGGAAATGGAACTCGTGACAACCCGGATCCCCGACCCCGGATTTGGGGGTGTTACAGAAGTGGTATCAGAGCTGAGCGTTATAAACCTCAGAGATGATGTGACGTTAAGATAATAAGTTCACTAAGATAATAAGAACTCTTGCCAAGTTCATAGTCGGGCTACCTAACGTAGTACCGACATTTAAAACCCTTATGGGAACCCTTATAAATATCGTGATAGAAGCGTAGTTCATTATCGTAGATGGTAGCGGGACTCCGAACCCTGAGGTTGAGGAGCAACAGCGCGATGATGTTTTATTACTAATTGGAGATCGGATTGTGGATCCGATAGAGTGTCCTAATGCAGGACCGGATGATGTTGATATTGAGGATATAACGGTTGAGGATGTTGTCCTAGAAGGGATAGTTGCTGAGGAGGATCCCATGGAGGATCCTGACAAGAATGAATAAAGGACCACTAATGAATTAATGACCATGGTTAGGTCGCCTACCAGAAGTAGGATTGGTCGATCACTACCGGAGGTTCGTTCAAGTTTGTAAAGATGGTAGCCCCTTTAACACGGCTTACTCGTAAGACTGAGAAGTTTGAATGGACAGAGAAATGCGAGAACAGCTTTTAAGAACTGAAGCAAAGATTGGTGACAGCCCCTATGATGGCGTTGTGGGATGGAAAAGGAGATTTTGTGATGTGTAGTGACGCTTCGCATAAAGAATTAGGGTGCTTCTTATACAGCACAACAAGGTAATCGCGTACGCGTCAAGACAATTAAGGGAATATAAAATTCGATATCCCCACCCATGAGCTTGGACTCATGGCAATAGTTTTGCCCTAAAGATTGGAGGCACTACCTGTATGGATAGAAGTGCGAGATTTACACAAATCATAGGAGCTCTAGTACATTTTTATGTGGAAAGAGCTCAACATACGCCAGAGGAGGCAGTTAGAGCTAATCAAGAATTATGATTGGGAGATTCTTTATCATTCGGGGAAAGCCAATGTGGCGGCTGATGCCCTTAGTAAAAAGGAGAGACTCAAGATGAAAATGTCTTTGGGAGAGTTTATAAGAGATTTTGGAGATAAAAGTGAAGGTAACCAGAGCCGGTACCGAAAAGCTGTTTGGGATTGCAATACAGCCCGAATTATTGAAAAAGAACATAGTGTGCCAGAAAAAGTGATAAATGAAGGCAGAAGGCCAATAAATAGATAAGAGATTAATACCGAGAAAGATGATAAGGGAATAATGAGGCATTCCTACAGAATTTGGGTTCCAAATGTTCAAGAACTTAAAGATGAAATCTTAGATGAAAGCTAGTTGAGGAATAAGATTTAGAGCAAACCCTGAACGTGATAGTCAGGGAGGTCGCCATCAAGATAGAAGGAGCCCATAACATAATGAAGTGGAAAATGAGAATTTTAACGTATAAGATAACCCCAAGTATGGGAGAAGGATGAAACATTTCATACTAAGGAAACAGAAAGTCGAGTAAGGAAAGGAGACCCGAGACGGTACTCCTATACGGCAATTCATGGACCTGTCTAAAAAGGACTTAGACTATTATCCCCAACCACCACCTTCAGGAAACAATGAGGTAGGAAATTCTTTCGTGACCTTTAAATCGCTAAGCTCACAAAGTTCCAAGGAACAGGTTGACCCAGTCGAGGCAAGAGCCTGGCTAAAGGAAATATAGGAATCATTTAAAATTCTAAATGATTGACGAATCATAAAAGACTGTTTTGTCACTTACCCTCCTAAGAGAAGGGCCACCACTGGTGAAAGACCAAGAAAGGCACAGAGCCAGAGGTTAGAATAAACTGATTAAAGTTCAGTCAATTGTTTCGGGAAAGTTTTTTCTGAGGTTATGGAGATAGTGTAAAAGGTTTAGAGTCAGAACAAAGGCGGACGAGTATGATGAAATATGAAGCTAAGTTGTAAAAGTTGTCAAGATTCGTTCTGATGACAAGAATCCCAGAACGATGTGATGCTTGAAGTCAATGATTAGTGGGTTCATGAAATAATGATTGTAAGAGAAAGGAAAATAAAGGGAGACTGAAGTGGAAAGAAATAAAAAGGCAATAGAGTTTGAGGTATGATAAGGGAGTTAGGTATGAGGAAGTCTTAAAGACTTGTAGCACTAGAAATAGAAAGTATGCATTCGTCAGGATGAGGATGATTCACCATGAGTTAAAATTGATGGTTGAGGGCATAAGAGATACATATATTTTATCCCCTGTAAGTTGGGAGGATTCGAGGAAACCTTGAGATAGTTCGAAGGATAAATAATGAGACGCGGATAGACTAAGGAGACAAGAAAGTAAGAAAGTAGGAAAATTGGATGAAGGAAGCGACCTTCAAGAATGTGAAATGTAAGACCGGTGGCTCGATACCCAGAAAGGGAGACGCCAGGTATGAGAGATATTCCAACATTGAGATGACTGTTGAGATAAACAACAAAAGTAAATGAGGAATTATTAAGAAAAAGTTTACGTTGAACACGACCGATATCTTTCAGAACATCCCTGTTGTCATTACCAAATTAGGAAAGAAAAGCGGGTAAACATTGTTATCTTTTGAAGGCCATATTGATTGACCCCATTTTGAATACAGATGTTATTATGAAATTAGGCATATACTATCGAGGTGGGAATGATTGAATAAGACACCCTTTTCAGGGATATATGACTTGATTTATCCATGGAAGGATGCAGGTACCTTTTAAAGGTGGAATTAAGGATAGAACATCGGTAACTTAAAATGAATCCTAGGGGAATGCATAAAGGTTGGCATTTCACCCTTAATAGGGACATCATGAGTTTTGACAGTATGATTTGGAAAGGGGTTAAGGTAACAACAACCTTTAAGAATCAGTGGAGAAATATTTCAGAAGTATATAGACAATGGTTCTAGTAATAGTAAATGGTATTTTGATATGCCCTGTATCTAGGGAATACAGGAGGAACGATTGAAGGATAACCTTAGAGGTTTTACAAGGAGAAAGGTAATATTCAAAATTCTCAAGAATAGAAATGTTGATAAAGGAAATATGACGTAATTATAATGTTGCCAAGTGGGGCACATGTTAAACCACGAGAAAGTATGGATCGAACCAGTAATGGTCGAAATTGTTCAGGGCAATTAGGGCTTTAGATAAAAGATGTTCTAAGTATAATTGAGAGTCAGTCGAGACAGTGATTAACCTCTAAAGACTGAGGCAATGACTTATGGAAAAATGGTGATTTTTTTTTCTCACCAGGACTTGAGAAAAGCATTTTCACATAAACATTGATTAAAATGAGGTAGAAAATTTAGTTGAAGGCGGTTAAAAGACATTGATTATAAGGAACTATTACTATCAGGAAAGGCCAAAGAGGTGGCCGACACTTTAAAGGTAAAAGGATAATTATAGGCTCTTGTACCAAAAGAATACAGTGATGATAGTTAAAGCTGTGAAGGTTGTATTATGGTTTGGAAGATTGACATTCCTTCTGATGACTGTGCAATACCCAACCGTAATAGTAGTTGGTAAAGGTTTAATTCGTGTAATCGCCATGAGCGGGCTATCTATCTTAGAAGGTCCTATCTTGAGAATAATCCAGGACCATATTTCAAAAAGGACTAAACGAACCTTTGAGTTAAGTCTTCTATTGAAGGCATATGATTAAGAATGGTATTAACCTGCTATCGTTGCTTTGACTGAAACTCTTATGCACTTTTATCTGCTTCATGTCATGTACGTATGTCAGGATCAGGAGTGTTCTTCATGAATCATGAATGGTGATTATGTTACCTCCTTAGAAGGATTTGATACGACATGTATGGACTCCGTATGGTTAGATATTAAGATTTCATGGAACGTGAATGACGACAGTAGGTCAGTGGTGGGCCATAGTAATGTAGCAATGATTCTGTGAGTAATGAGCTGATTACAACCGTGAGAGTTGTATTGGAATGGATGTTGAGATTGAGTACCACTAATCGGGTCGTGGTAGGGTATAAGTTATCATTGATAGACTAATTAAGTAGAGTATCTACCTATTGAATATTTATTCTTTCTTATCAATAGAGAGTCATATTATTATACGAGGAAGGTTGCGGTGCAAGCATAGAATTCTAGTAACGATGATGTCTAGAATGAGATCCCAGGTTCGATTTTCGATATCGAGGGAGTTTCAAAGGTGATTGTGTATAAGCTCGAGGGAGAGCATGGGTCCATAGAATGATGGACGAAATAGCAAAAAAAATTAGGCATGTGAAATACGATGCTATAATACTTGATGTTGATATAAATACTTATATGTTTTGTTCTCCTATGACAGACCTCTATAGTTCAGAGGTAGATTCCAAGCCAGATATTTTATGGCAATAATTTTTTTTCGTATATACAATTCTCTTCAGTTCGTTCTTTTCTCTTCTTTTCATTTCATATAAGCTGAGAAGAACAACCCTTCCAGAAGGGGAAGTATTGCCGAATGACTATCTATCTGTATGATAGAAGCCGAGTAGGATACCAACTATTGTTTAATTGCTTGTCAAGTACTAAAGGCTGGCCACCTTCTGTACTAACTATGCGATATAACAAGTGTTCATGATTATAGTGATCTCTCAACAAATTCCTTTACTTCTATATGATTGATCAAACTTTGGAAAATAGAAATAGCTGAAAAAGGAGTAGTAAATCTATGGTGGTATTCGGGATGGAAACACATTCGTGATACTAAGGTTGACGTGGTTATTAAAAGGTTATAGAACGCTAACGAGCAAAAGTATAACCCGTTTAATATTAGGAACGGAAGGTAGTAGCGATTACGAACTAGAAAAGAATGGGTATTGAGAAGCAAAAGCTCTAATGCTAAACGCTATAATGAGAGTCTGTGCAATAGACTTGAAAAAAATTGAAATGATCACTTAACGCGGATTGAGTTTTCTCACGACAATAGATCATATGTCAGTATTGAGATATCGCCTTATGAGATCCTTGAGGGAAGACAATGTCGATCTCCCTTATGTTAGGATGAAGTTGTAGAGCGCAAGATGCTCGGACCCGTAGTAGTCCAAAGGACCATTGATATAATAGATCTAAATAGAGGACGGATGGTAGTAACCCAAGATGGACATAAGAGGTATGCTAATTTGACTCAAAAGGGCAAAGAGTATGAAATAGGGGACCTAGTAATGTTATAGGTATCCCTTGGAAAGGATTGATGAGGTTCGGAAAGAAAGGAAAGCTAAGTCTACAATTTGTTGGACCCTTGGATATATTAAGACGTTTTGGGAAGTTAGCATATGAGCTGGCCCTACCCCCGAACATGTAGCAAGTTCATAACGTGTTCCACGTATCAATGTTAAGAAGGTGTAATTCGGATGCCAGATAAATAAGGGCATATGAGCGCATAGACATGCAACCCGACGTAACCTATATGGAGCAACTAGGAAGGGTTATAGATTGAAAAAGGAACAATAGCTTAGGAAAAGGGTTATCAAACTAGTCAGAGTTTGATGGTAGAACCACAATGTGGGAAAATTTACTCGAGAGTTAGAAAGTGCAATGCTAAGAGAGTATCCCTATTCATTTTCTATTTGATTCCGGGACGGAATCCTTTTAAGGAGGGGAGACCGTAATAACCCCAATTTTTGGAAATTTTTGAAACCCTTATGAATAGTGTTTTTGATGAATGAGAAAACTTTTCATGCCACACTATGTAGGGGTTCTGTTATGGATATTCTGAGATTTTATTAGTACTCTATATGGTATATAAGTGTATGTAAAGATCGTCAGAATCCAAATTCGAAGACTTTGATTTTTCCCGAAAATCCACCAGATACTGAAAGAATTGAGTATAAGGTAACAGGATAAAAAGGATTTAAATTAAAGGATTATAAGAGAGGATCATAAAAGGAATATAATGTATTGAGAAGGGTTTAGGGGAACCCAAGTAATAAGATCCCGGGTATGATCCCTCAAACGATAAACGAGTCGTAAAGCAATTAAACGACTAAGGATCAAGCTTGGGCAAGTAGCTAGGGGATTAGCAAGGACAATACAAGTATTAAAGCACCTAATTAACAAGGATTAAGCTTAATGAAAAGCTTCCACCATAAGAAGAAGACAAGTGGCAAGAGTGATGCAAGCATGGTGACATAGGCTTGCTTACATCACTTTCCACTAACTAATCAAAAGTTATCCAAGCAAATATCCACCTACCCTTTCAATTACACCACAAAATAAGTCAACACAAGCAAGCTTTTTCTCTCCCCATCCATGAAAGCTCTCGGCCCCTTTTTAAAGAAAACAAAACCACACTTCTTCAAGCTCTAAATTCTCAAGATAATTACTAAAGCTTCCTTACATGTTGGTGAATACTTGGTTTAAGTTTGAGAGCCAAACTCCATCCCTAGCTTGTCTAATAAAATCATCAAAGAAGATGATGAATAGTAACTTGAAGAACAAATTTTGATTTCTAGATTTTATTTGTAAGATCAAGATGGTTTAAGGATGGATATAGGCTCCCATAGGCATTCAAAGGACTTTGCATGGATTCAAAACTCCAAGGAAGGTATAAAACTCTTAAGCCCTTAGAAATCAGTAGGTAATGATGTTTTAAGCTTGTGTGATTGGATTTTAATTGAGGTGTTGATAATTGTTAATGGAGGAGTAGTAGTTTAAATGTTTAAGCATGAATTGAACTTTGTTTGATTTAGTAGTTTGGTTGAATTTGAAGATAGTATGATATTGGATTAAATTGAGATTCTTGGGCTTATTATGACTGAAATCAGTAGCATTGATGTATATCTTGAGTTGTTGTTGATTGGTAGTTGGATTGATATGATTTGGAATGGTAAAATTTGGGAAATCGCGTAAACATAGCCGTCGTAATGCCAGATTTACCTTAGACTGTTTTGTTCTTAACTTCAGGACCTGTGAACTCACTGCTAGGTTTTGACCATTGCCATGTTTAGATAGTTCATGTTATGAGCTTCGTTTTGATATTTGGTTCGTTTGATTCCGATGTACGGTTTGGGAGAAACGGCCGTTTTAAGTAACGACGTTTCGCGAACGAACCCTTACCCCTCGCCTTACTTTGAAACATAGGTTAAAGACCTTAAAGGACTAATTAAAGTATGAAACATTTATGTAAGGTGTAATAGGCAGTTGGTAAGACACTCGCGAAGGAATCTCCTTAAAACTCGTAATGGTTAATTTATTAAAAATGGTGGAGCCGAGGGTACTCGAGTGACTTAAGAGAATCAGTAAGCGCAAAACGAGCGTTAGAGTCTGAGTTGGTTAGAGTATAGATTTACAAGTGAATTTGGTTTAATTACAACTTACTTGTTGCTTATAGGTTACCAGACTCGTCCCGAGCCATTCGTAACCCCCAGTCGCTCATGCAAGTTTTCTACCCGTTATAACTGTTGTTGTGATGTATATGTGTATATGCATGATCTTGCGATAAATGCATATTTGTTATAGCAAATTCTTGCGATATATTGTAGCATGTTATATGGCACATATGCATGTCTGTTTCGTATTCTTGCTATATATATCTGTTAGTTCAGTCGATAATACCTATGCTAGAGGATAGCGGTAATTTGCATATACCCTTAGTATAGGGTCCCAAAAGGTGAAAACATTTTCTAAAACCGGGAGTCGAGGATGTTAGGTCACACACACACTGTAGAGGGGGTGAATAAAGTGTATAGTACACTCAAATCGAACTTAAAGAACTTAAGTAACAGAAAACAAACTTTATTGAAACAATAAACTCTGTTACAATATGGAACTGTTACCTCTCAGTGATGAACAAATATCACGAGAGCTACTAGGGTTATATAGAATAATAACTTCGTTAATGATAAAACTTATAGTGTAAACCCTATGCCTGTGTTTATATACTACACAGTTACAAGATAATCGCTAATTGATATGGAATATAATTCTGCTTCCTAAAATATATCAATCAGATATCTTCTATTCCAAGTATTCCATTCTTCACGGAATTCCTTCTTCATGCATATCTCTTCTTATGTTTATCTCGATCTTCTTTCCTTTAATCAGCTACTGTCCTTATCTGATTGTCCTTCAGCACTTAAGTTCTGATATCTATCTTCTGATGATTATCTCCTGATAATACAAGTACTAATATCCTTAAGTCCTGACTTCCAGTATAAGTACTAATCAACAGTTAAGTACTGATCTATCCTGTTCACACAAGATCTGAAAGCTAAACATAAAACATATTAGCCATGACATTATCAAATATATCTAACAATCTCCCCCAACTTGTAAATTAACAAAATATACAAGTTAAACAGATATTTGATGATGTCAAAAACATTAAGTACAAATGCATGAGAAATAGACTAGATAACTACAACTTACAGTCCTTAAAGTTTTACCAATTTCAACTTCTGATAACAACTTCAATCTGTATAAATATCAGAATTTAAGCAGTTGTAGATCTTCGACTTGGCTTCATCATCTTCTGATCTCTCTGATGTCATGAGTTGTTCTGAGATAGTTCTTCAACAAACATTTCTCAGCATATCTTAGTTCATCAATCATTCTCCTTTTAACACCTTTAAGCTCTACAGTATCTTCACCAGTTTGAAAGATTGCAGCTCTGAGATCATTAATCTTTGCTTTCCTTAACTCCTGATCTAGTCTTATAACATAAGCTTTGTCAGATTCAAGATTGAATTCAAGTCCCTTAATACCAAGATACGTTCTGATCTGTGCAGTATTAGGCTTCATATCAACAATATCACCATTGTGATCTCTGTACTTTGGAACATATCTGCTGTCAGACTTAACAGAATAAAGCCTTTTCTGTCTCTGAATCTGTTCTTTTAAGTAGTTTGCAGCAGTCTATGTTATTCTGTCATCCACTTGAAGTAAGAAAAGTACATGCTCCAATTCTTCAAAATACTTCAAAGGAATGGCATTTTGTCTTATATGATAAACCCTACCATCTGTCATGAAATACAACATGATGTATTCTTTCAAGTAGGTATGGTAAACCATCTGTACAGATTCCAGTTGATTCAATCTCTCAGGAGTTGCTCCAATACCTGGTTCACTCAAGGAAGTTGGATCATCGGTAGTGTTGTGTACTCTTCTTTCATCAGCACTTCCCAATCCAGTTTTATCTCTAGCTTCCTTTCCAGTAACTACTCTTGCTTCAAACCACTTGGAGTAGTCTTCAAAGATTGAGTCTGTTTTGCTTTAGTGAATCCTGGTAGGAGTGTTTTAGATCTATTTTCTGATATCAAGTTAACTTGAGCACTGTCAGAGGTTACTTGCTTCTTCTGAATATCAGAACTTACAATTTCTTGATTCTGAACAACTTGAGCCATGTCAGAGGTTGTTTTAAGAACTTTTCTTGAAGTCAGAGCAAGATCATCTTTTCCATCAGTAATTTCTTCTTCCTCAGGAGGTACATAAGGCTTGATAGGTTCACCAACCTTTTCTTTACCCTTGGATCTTGGATCTATCTGTGGTTGTGATCTAGCCAAAGTTTCTTCAGTATGTATCCTTTCTTTGATCACAATGCCTTTAGGTTTTGGAAGTAATTTTTTACCAGAAGCTTCAGATTTAGATGTGACTTTCTCTGATTTAAGTCTGGCTTCTTCTTCCTTTAAACTTTCCAAGTCCATCCCTGGATTTTCTTGAAGAAATAACTGTCTTGACATTTCCTCATCAAGATCTAGAAGTTCATCAGAACTTATCCTTTTACCAGCAACAAAACTTATTCTTTTCCCAGTATCAGAACTTGTTCTGTGACTAGCTTGTCTTGATGTAAACCTTCTACCTTGACTATGACCACTACCCATTCCAGAGTTTCCTTGGTCATCTTTTCCATCATCCTTTCCTTGCAGTGTCTTGTTGGTTTTGCATTTGGACTTAATTACCTTCTCCCCCTTTTTGGCATCAGCAGGTAATAAAAGAGAGATAAGTAGTTCCACTGAGGTCTGGATTTCAGTAAGTTGCGATTGCTGAGAAGCTTGATTTATCAGAATTTGATCAATCTGAGCTTGTTGCTTCTCTTGAGTTTTCTCAATATAAGCAACCCTGTCAATGGTAGGTTGGAAGAACTTTTTCTTATCAATTTTCCAAACTTGTTCCTGTTTGATAAAGTTCTCCTGAATCTTGTGTAGCTCTGCATGAGTGTTGGAATGAAGACCTTGTAGATGTTTAGTACTCAATGCAGTGACTCTAAGCTGGGTTTTAAAATCATCAGAATGTAATATTTCATCAGCTTTAGTCAAGTTCTCAGCAAGATGTAAAGCATTTGGAACACATGAAACTGAGTTCCATTCCTTAGTCCACTCCTGACCTGCAGGAGTTTCACTCCAAGGTACTGGTGCATCCCTGATAACAAACTCTTTTACCAGTTCAGACTTAGGAAGAGTCAGTGGAGGAGTATGTCCTGAAGGACCTGCTTCATCAGCATCTACAGTTGTAGCAGCCTCACCAGTATCTCCAACATTTGCAGCATCAGAACTTAGAGAATCAGTATCTTCTGATAAGACAACAGTGTGAGTAGCAATGGAGGCTTCAGCATCCTCTAATTGCTGATCTGATACTAAGTTCTGATCAACAGCCATATCCTGATGCTTACCTAAAATCTGATCATCAGCATCTTGATGCAGAGAAGGTGTTGGTGATAACTCAGGAGTTTGAACAACATCAGTAACAGGTGTTGTGGAAGGATTATTTGCTGTTGGAGCTTCTAAGAAAAGTATTTCAGGCACAACCAGGTTCTGAATATCAATTTCAGCACTTGTTCCTGGATCAACAAGAGACACAGAAGGTGAATTAGCCTTGTCAGATACAGCTTCCTGAGATGGAGTTGATGGAGAAGAAGTGACTGGAGCAAATTCCTTGTCTTGTGAGATCAGAGATTCCTGATCCCCTTCCTTAGCTGCTTCCTCCTCATCATCTGAAACTGGCCTTTGTGCCCTCTGTTTCTTGTACTTCCTTGTTGATTTGGATTCCTTGGGAGTTTCAGGAACTGTCATACGTTTAAGCCTCTTGAGAAGCCTAGAACCCCCAATTGCAGAATCCTTGAGAA